>NC_139149.1:34207294-34306052 GCF_964270905.1 Leucopleurus acutus | reverse complement strand
GTTGCCTAAAAGGATTTTCAATAGTTGTTAAGAACAATCATGGAAGTAATTATAGGATAGGGAAAGTTGCCTTTACCAGTTCTTTTCATTTGATTTTGCTCCCTTGTTGCATCATTCGGAGAGCCCAGGTTGACTTCCCCCAAGTCAGTTCTCCACTGTAATATTTCACACTTCTCATGCATCCTTCCTCTACTGAAGTATTTCCATTCAACAGATGTCTCTGTGCTATGTTTTTAAAGTAATGACACTGAATAATGCAGTCCTTCTGTCAAGGAACAAAGAAAAAGTTTGGAGAAAGAGGTAGAATGATGTTAAGAGCATAGCTTCTTAACAAGATTGCCTGGGTGTGTATCCTTACTAAGGGTATGATCATGTTAACCTCTATGTGGCCTCAACTTCCTTATCTATAAAATGGGAACAAGATTAGCAGTATTTACCTTGTTGGGCTGTTGTCAAGATTAAATGAGAAAATATAGGTAACATGCTGGGACAACTGCTCAGTACAAAATAATTTTCAAGGAATCTCAATGATTACTGCTTTTTGGGATTACCCAAATCATGGCATTGCAGTGGCTCTCTATTCATCCAGATGGGGATGAAAGATCAGACCTAAAAGATGTAAACACATCTGAAATACCCAAATCCATGTAATTTTATCTTTAAACTCCTCATCATGGGATGAGTAGTTAAAACATCTGAGATACTGTTGCTCAACTATATATAAATATGTGTCTTAAAGGAGGCACTTTCTCTCTTTAGATAGATCTAAACCTCCAATAACAACCTGAAGACAACAGCATTTATTGCTAAAGCCTAGCTAAATTTAACTTGTTGTGTCTCATCTTCCCTTTGACTTTATAGTACTTGAAAAAAGGTTGGTCTGTTTAAAAAAAATTGTATAATTTGTTTTTTATTAATTTGGACAGCATTTCCCCCTCTTCTTGATACCTCAAATGAGGCTTTCTCTATGTGTGTGGTAAATGCACATTACAATTTGTTAACTAAGACCTGATCAGTAAAAGGTAAATTTATTTCATAATTAGACTTAAATAGAATAATGAATGAGTGGATGTATAAGAAAATCTTAGCCTTTTTATTGTTTTGTTTGTACAAAGTTGTATACACAGTGAAATCTGAGATCATAATTCTTAAATAAATCATATTTTTAAACTGCACCCTGCCTTATTTTTGCATTAATATGCAAAAGACCTTCAGGTTTTTTTGAATTATTTTTTAAACTTTTTAATTGAAATATAGTTGATTTACAATATTGTGTTAGTCTCTGGTGTATAGTATAGAGATTCTGTTTTTTTTAAGATTATGTTCAATTATAGGTTATTACAAGATATTGGGTATAACTCCCTGTGCTATACTGTAAATTATTGTTGCTTTTATCTATTTTATGTCTAGTAGTTTGTATTTGTTAATCCCATAGCCTTAAGTTGTCTTTCCCTCCCCTTTCACCTTTGGTAACCATAAGTTTGTTTTCTATATCTGTGAGTCTGTTCCTGTTTTTTAATATACATTCACTTGTATTATTTTTTAGATTCCACATATGAGTGATATCACATAATACTTGTCTCTGACTTATTTCACTAAGCATAATGTTCTCTAGCCCCATCCACATTGCTACAAATGGCAATATTTCATTCTCTTTCATGGCTAAGTAATGTTCCATTGTGTATGTGTATACACACATACACAACACATATATATGTATATGTGTGTGTGTGTGTATATATATATATACACACACACACACACACACCACATTTTCTTAAGCCAGTGCTCTGTTGATGGACACCTGGGTTGCTTCCATGTCTGGTTTTTGGAAAAATGTCTATTCAGGTCTTCTGTCCATTTGTACTGGACATTTTTTTGATTTTGAGTTGTATAAGCTGTTTGTATATTTTGGGTATTAAGCCCTTATTTATGGCATCATTTGCAAACATCATTTCCCAGTCCATAGGCTATCTTTTCATTTTGATGATTTCCTTTGCTGTGCAAAAGCTTTTAAGTTTGATTCGGTCCCATTTGTTTATTTTTGCTTTTATTTCTTTTGCCTTGGGAGACTGATCTAAGAAAATATTGATGTGATTTATGTCAGAGCGCTTCATCTATGTTCTCTTCTAGGAATTTTGTGGTGTCATGTCTTACATTTAGGTCTTTAAACCATTTTGAATTTACTTTTGTATGTGGTGTGAAGGAATGTTCTAAATTCATTATTTTATATGTAACTATCCAGGTTTCCCAGACAGAACCACTTGTTGAAGAGACTGTCTTTCTCCATTGTATTTTCTTCCCTCCTTTATCATAGATTAATTGAGAGAAGGTGCAAGAGTTTGTTTCTGGGCTATCTATTCTGTTTCATTTACCCATGTCTCTGTTTTTGAGCCAATACCAGGCTGTTTTGATTACTGTAGCTTTGTAGTATAGTCTGAAGTCCAGGAGGGCTATTCCCCCAGCTTTCCTCTTTTTTCTCAGTATTGCTTTGGCTATCCAGGGTCTTTTGTGGTTCCATATAAATTTTAGAATTATTTGTTCTATTTCTGTGAAAAATGTTGTGATAGGGATTGCATTGAATCTATAGATGCTTTGGATAGTATGGCTATTTTAATAATATTGATTCTTCCAACTCAAGAGCACAGGATAGCTTTCAATTTCTTTGAATCATCTTCAATTTCCTGTATCAAAGTTTTATAGTTTTCAGCATATAGGTCTTTCACCTCCTTGGTTAAGTTTGTTCCTAGGTATTTTTGATGAGATTTTTTTGAAGTATAGTTGATATACAAAACTGTGCTAATTTCTGCTGTACAGCAAAGTGACTCAGTTATACATATATATACATTCTTATTTTATATTCTTTTCCATTATGGTTTATCCCAGTAGTTGAAATATAGTTCCCTATGCTATACAGTAGGACCATAATGTTTATCCATTCTAAATGTAATAGTTTGCATCTACTAACCCTAAACTCCCATTCCATCCCTCTCCCTCCCCCCTTAGCAACCACAAGTCTATTCTCTATGTCTGTGAGTCTATTTCTGTTTTGTAGATAGGTTCATTTGTGCCAAACTTTAGATTCCATATATAAGCAATAACTTCGGTACTTGTCTTTCTCTTTCTGACTTACTTCACTTAGTATGATAATCTCCAGTTGCATCCTTGTTGCTGCATCCTTGTTGCTGCAAATGGCATTATTTCATTCTCTTTTGTGGCTCCATCCTTTTTGTTGCTGCATCCTTGTTGCTGCAAATGGCATTATTTCATTCTCTTTTGTGGCTGAGTAGAATTCCATTGTATATATGTACCACATCTTCTTTATCCATTCATCTGTTGATGGACATTTAGGTTGCTTCCATGTCTTGGGTATTGCAAATAGTGCTGCTAGAACATAGGGGGTGCATGTATCTTTTTGAATTATAGTTTTATCTGTGTATATGCCCAGGGGTGGGATTGCTGTATCATATGGTAATTCTATTTTTATTTTTCTGAAGGACTTCTGTACTGTTCTTCATAGTGGCTGCACCAACTTACATTCCCATCAAAAGTGTAGGAGGATTCCTTTTTCTCCACACCCTCTCCAGCATTTATTAATTGTAGACTTTTTGATGATGGTCATTCTGACTGGTGTAAGTTGGTATCTCATTGTAGTTTTGATTTGTGTTTCTCTAATAATTAGTGATGTTGAGCATCTTTTCATTTGCCTACTACCCACCTGTATGTCTTCTTTGGAGAAATGTCTATTAAGATCTTCTGCCCATTTTTCTATTGGGTTGTTTGGTTTTTTTTGCTGTTGAGTTGTTTGATCTCTTTGTATATTTTGGAGATTAAGCCCTTGTTGGTTGCATCATTTGCAAACATTTTCTCCCATTCTGTAAGTTGTCTTTTTGTTTGTTTGTTTGTTTTACAGTTTCCTTTGCTGTGCAAAAGCTTGTAAGTTTGATAAGGTCCCATTTGTTTATTTTTGCTTTAATTTCTATTGCCTTGGGAAACTGACATAAAAAAACATTTGTACAATTTATGTCAGAGAATGTTTTGCCTATGTTCTTTTCTAGGAG
Organism: Leucopleurus acutus; assembly: GCF_964270905.1. NCBI lineage: Eukaryota > Metazoa > Chordata > Mammalia > Artiodactyla > Delphinidae > Leucopleurus > Leucopleurus acutus. The sequence continues at coordinate 34,301,991 of NC_139149.1, read as the reverse complement.
TTTTGTGGTGTCATGTCTTATGTTTAAATCTTTAAGCCATTTTGAGTTTACTTTTGTGCATGGTGTGAGGGTGCATTCTAACATCATTGATTTACATACAGCTGTCCAACTTTCCCAGCATCACTTGCTGAAGAGAGTGTCTATTTCCCATTTTATACTCTTGCCTCCTTTGTTGAAGATTAATTGACTATAGGTGTGTGGGTTCATATCTGGGCTCTCTGTTCTGTTCCATTGATCTGTATGTCTGTTTTTTTTACCAGTACCACACTGTTGTGATTACTGTAGCTTTGTAGTATTGTCTGAAGTCAGGGAGAGTTATGCCTCCTGACTTTTCCACATCCCCATTGGTTTGTCAATTCTGGATCTTTTATGGTTCCATATAAATTTTAGGATATTTTTTCTAGTTCTGTGAAAAATGTCATGGATAATTCGATAGGGATTACTTTAAAAGTGTAGATTGCTTTCTGTAGTATTGCCATTTTAACAATATTATTCTAATCCAAGAGCATGTGATATCTTTCCATTTCTTTGAATCCTCTTTAATTTCCTTTATTGGTGTTTTATATTTTTCAGAATATAAGTCTTTCACCTCCTTTGTCAGGTTTATTCCTAGGTATTTTTTTTTTTTGGTGCAATTTTAAAAGGTATTGTTTTTTACATGCCCTTTCAGATATTTTATTGTTAGTGTAAAGAAATGCAATCGATTTCTGAAGGTTAATCTTGTATCCTGCTACTTTGCTGAATTCATTTATTAGATCCAATAGTTCTTGTGTGGAGTCCTTAGGGTTTTTTATATGTAGTATTATGTCATCTGCATATAGTAACAATTTTACCTCTTCCTTTCCAATTTGAATACCCTTAATTTCTTTTTCTTGTCAGATTGCTGTGGCTTGGACTTCCAATATTATGTTAAATAGAAGTGGTGAGAGTAGGCATCCTTGTCTTGCTCCAGATTTCAGCGGGAAGGCTTTCAGTTTTTCCACTGTTGAGTACTGTATTGGCTGTGGGTTTGGAACAAATGACTTTTATTATGTTGAGATACATTCCCTGTATACTCTTTGGTAAGAGTTTTTATCATGAATGGATGTTGAATTTTGTTAAATGCTTTTTCTGCATCTATTGAGATGATCATGTGGTGTTTGACGTTTTTGTTGTGAATGTGACATATTACATTGATTTGATTTGAGTATGTTGAACAATCCTTGTGAATTTGGGATGACTCTTACTTGGTCATGGTGTATGATCTTTTTATGTGTTGTTGGAGTTGGTTTGATAATATTTTGTTGAGAATTTTTGCATCAATATTTATCAAAGATGTTGGCCTGTAATTTTCTTTTTAGGTGGTATCTTTGTTTTCTTGTGATGATGACTTCATAGAATTTCTTTGGAAGTGTTCCCTCCTTTCACTCTTTTGGAAGAGTCTGAGAAGGATTGGTATAATTTCTTCTTTTATGTTTGGTAGAATTCACCTGTGAAGCCATCTTGTCCTCGACTTTTGTAGGGAGTTTGTTTGTTTTTATTACAGATTCTATTTCACTTCTAGTGATTGATTTTTTCAAATTATCTAATTCTTCTTGATTCAATTTTGTGGGCTGTATGTTTCTAGAAAGTTGTCCATCTCTTCTAGGTGGTCAAATTTGTTGACATATAATTGTTCATAGTGTTCTTGTATGGTTTTCTGTATTTCTGTGGTGTTGGTTGAGATTTCTCTTTTTTCATTTCTTACTTTGTTTATTTGGGTCCCCTCTTTTTCATTCTTGGTGAGCCTGGCCAAAGATTTGTCAAATTTGTTTACCCTTTCAAAGAACCAGATCTTGGTTTTATTGATTTTATTCTATTGGGTTTTTTTTTAATATTTATTTATTTATTTATTAAAAAAAATTTTTTGGCCATGCCACATGGCATGTGGGATCTTAGTTCCCTGACCAGGGATCAAATCCACATTCCTTGCATTGGAAGCATGGAGTCTTAACCACTGAACCACTAGGGAAGTCCAAATCTTTATTTTATTTATTTCTTCCCTGATCTGTATTATTTCCTTCCTTCTGATGATTTTACGTTTTGTTTGTCCTTCCTTTTCTAATTCTTTTAGGTGGCAGGTTAGGTTGTTTGAGTTTTTTTTTTTAAGGAAGACCTGTATCTTAATGAAGTCTCCTCTAAGAACTGCTTTTGCTGCATCCCATGGATTTTGTATGGTTGTGTTTTCATTGTCATTTGTCTCAAGGTATTTTTAAATTTCCTTTTTGATTTCCTCATTAACCCATTAGCTTGTTAGGAGCATGCTGTTTAGTCTCCATTTAACCTTTTTTTTTTTTTTCCCATTTCTTTTCCTGTGGTTGATTTCTAGTTTCATGCTATTGTGGTCAAAGAAGATGCTTAAAATAATTTCTATACTCATTTTTAAATAAATGTATTTATTTATTTTTGGCTGTGTTGGGTCTTTGTTGCTGTGCACGGGCTTTCTCTGGTTGTGGCAAGCGGGGGCTACTCTTAATTGCAGTGTGCAGTCTTCTCATTGTGGTGGCTTCTCTTGTTGCAGAGCACAGGCTCTAGGCACGTGGGCTTCAGTAGTTGTGGCTCACAGGCTCCCTAGTTGTGGCTCATGGGATCTAGAGCGTAGGCTCTGTAGTTGTGGTGCGTGGGCTTAGTTGCTCCATGGCATGTGGGATCTTCCCGGACCAGGGCTCAAACCCGTGTTCACTGCATTGGCAGGCGGATTCTTAACCACTGCACCACCAGGGAAGCCCAATTTCTATACTCTTAAATTTGGTGAGGTTAGCTTTTTGTCCTAGTATGTGGTCAGTCCTAGAGAATGTTGCAGGTGCACTTGAAAAGAATGAGTATTCTCTGTTTTTATGGATGTAATGTCCTGAAAATATCAACTAAGTCTAACTGTTGTATCACTTAGGATTATCTGTTGCCTTACTGATCTTTTGTCTAGAAGATTTGTCCATTGACGTGAGTGGGGCATTAAAGTCTCCAACTATTATTGTATTCCCATCAGTTTCTCCCTTTGTGTCTGTTAGTATTCATTTTATGTATTTGGGAGCTCCTATATTAGGTGCATATATGCTGATGAGAGTAAAGTCCTCTTCTTGTATTGATGCTTTTATCATTATATAGTATCCTTCTTAATGGCCTTAGTTTTAAAGTCTATTTTGTCTGATATGAGTATTGCAACTCCCAATCTCTTGTCATTTCTGTTTGCATGAAGCACCTTCTTCCATCCCCTTACTTTCAATTTTGTGTGTCCTTTGTCCTAAGGTGGGTCTCTTGTAGGTATCATATTGTAGGCTCTTGTTTTTCTATTCCAGTCTGCCACTCTATACCTTTTGATTGGAGCATTCAGTCCCTTGACATTTAAGGTAATAATTGATACATATATATTTATTGCCACTTTAAACCTTCTTTTCCAGTTGATTCTATGTTTCTTCTTTGTTCCTTTCTTTTTCTTTTCTTTTTGTGGTTTGATGATTTCCTTTTATTTTATGCTTATGTTCTCTTCCTTTTGGTTTTTGTGAATATATTGTATGTTTTTTATTTCTAATAGCCCTGTTTTTTAAGTATGTTAACCCCTTCCTATATCTGCTTGCCTTGGACTGATAGTCATATATGCTCAAACACATTCGAAAAAAAAAGAATCTACATTTTCTTACTCTCCTTTCACACATTTTATGATTTTGATGTCCTTTTTTAAATCTTCGTGTCTATCCTTTTGCTGTTCCTTGTGATTATCATCACTTTCCCAAACACGGTTGTTTTTTCTTTTTGATCTGTATACGGGCTAATGTAAGTGATTTACTTTGCAATTGTGATTTCCTCCTTCCTCTATCTTTTTGCTTCTTTTCTATTTAGAGAAGACCTTTCAATATTTCTTTTAGGATTGGTTTACTATTGTTATATTCTTTTTTTTTTTACATCATTATTGGAGTATAATTGCTTTACAATGGTGTGTTAGTTTCTGCTTTATAACAAAGTGAATCAGTTATACATATACATATGTTCACATATCTCTTCCCTCTTGCATCTCCCTCCCTGCCACCCTCCCTATCCCACCCCTCCAGGCAGTCACAAAGCACTGAGCTGATCTCCCTGTTCTGTGCGGCAGCTTCCCACTAGCTATCTACCTTAAGTTCGGTAGTGTATATATGTCCATGCCTCTCTCTCACTTTGTCACAGCTTACCCTTCACCCTCCCCATATCCTCAGGTCCATTCTCTAGTAGGTCTGTGTCTTTATTCCTGTCTTACCTGACATTTTTTTCCCTTAAATTCCATATATATGTGTTATCATATGGTATTTGTCTTTCTCTTTCTGACTTACTTCACTCTGTATGACACACTCTAGATCTATCCACCTCATTACAAATAGCTCAATTTCATTTCTTTTTATGGCTGAGTAATATTCCATTGTATATATGTGCCACATCTTCTTTATCCATTCATCCGATGATGGACACGTACATTGTTTCCATCTCCAGGCTATTGTAAATAGAGCTGAAATGAACATTTTGGTACATGTATCTTTTTGAATTATGGTTTTCTCAGGGTATATGCCCAGTAGTGGGATTGCTGGGTCATATGGTAGTTCTATTTGTAGTTTTTTAAGGAACCTCCATACTGTTCTCCATAGTGGCTGTACCAATTCACATTCCCACCAGCAGTGCAAGAGGATTCCCTTTGCTCCACCCCCTCTTCAGCATTTATTGTTTCAAGATTTTTTGATGATGACCATTCTGACTGGTGTGAGATGATATCTCATTGTAGTTTTGACTTGCATTTCTCTAAACACATTCTTTCATGTGTTTGTTGGCAGTCTGTATATCTTCTTTGGAGAAATGTCTATGTAGCTCTTCTGCCCATTTTTGGATTGGGCTGTTTGTTTTTTTTTTTGTTATTGAGCTGCATGAGCTGCTTATAAATTTTGGAAATTAATCCTTTGTCAGTTGCTTCATTTGAAAATATTTTCTCCCATTCTGAGGGTTGTCTTTTGGTCTTGTTTATGGTTTCCTTTGCTGTGCAAAAGCTTTGACGTTTCATTAGGTCCCATTTGTTTATTTTTGTTTTTATTTCCATTTCTCTGGGAGGTGGGTCAAAAAGGATCTTGCTGTGATTTATGTCATAGAGTGTTCTGCCTATGTCTTCCTCTAAGAGTTTGATAGTTTCTGACCTTACATTTAGGTCTTTAATCCATTTCGAGCTTAGTTTTGTGTATGGTGTTAGGGAGTGATCTAATCTCATACTTTTACATGTACTTGTCCAGTTTTCCCAGCACCACTTATTGAAGAGGCTGTCCTTTCTCCACTGTACATTCCTGCCACCTTTATCAAGATAAGGTGACCATATGTGCATGGCTTTATCTCCGGGCTTTCTATCCTGTTCAGTTGATCTATCTTTCTGTTTTTGTACCAGTACGATACTGTCTTGATTACTGTAGCTTTGTAGTATAGTCTGAAGTCAGGGAGCCTGATTCCTCCAGTTCCTTTTTTCGTTCTCAAGATTGCTTTGGCTATTCGGGGTCTTTTGTGTTTCCATACAAATTGCAAAACTTTTTGTTCTAGTTCTGTGAAAAATGCCAGTGGTAGTTTGATAGGGATTGCATTGAATCTATAGATTGCTTTGGGTAGTACAGTCATTTTCACAGTGTTGATTCTTCCAATCCAAGAACATGGTATATCTCTCCATCTATTTGTATCATCTTTAATTTCTTTCATCAGTGTCTTATAATTTTCTGCATACAGGTCTTTTGTCTCCTTAGGTAGGTTTATTCCTAGATATTTTATTCTTTTTGTTGCAAAGGTAAATGGGAGTGTTTTATTGATTTCACTTTCAGATATTTCATCATTAGTATATAGGAATGCCAGAGATTTCTGTGCATTAATTTTGTATCCTGCCACTTTACCAAATTCATTGATTAGCTCTAGTCGTTTTCTGGTAGCATCTTTAGGATTCTCTATGTCTAAACACTCTATGTCTAAACAATGACAGCTTTACTTCTTCTTTTCCGATTGGGATTATTTTTATTTCCTTTTCTTCTCTGATTGCTGTGGCTAAAACTTCCAAAACTATGTTGAATAAGAGTGGTGAGAGTGGGCAACCTTGTCTTGTTCCTGATCTTAGTGGAGATGCTTTCAGTTTTTCACCATTGAGGATGATGTTGGCTGTGTGTTTGTCATATATGGCCTTATTATGTTGAGGAAAGTTCCTTCTATGCCTACTTTCTGCAGGGTTTTTATCATAAATGGGTGTTGAATTTTGTTAAAAGCTTTCTCTGCATCTATTGAGATGATCATATGGATTTTCTCCTTCAGTTTGTTAATATGCTGTATCACGTTGATTGATTTGTGTATATTGAAGAATCCTTGCATTCCTGGAATAAACCCCACTTGATCAAGATGTATGATCCTTTTACTGTGCTGGTGGATTCTGTTTGCTAGTATTTTGTTGAGGATTTTTGCATCTATGTTCATTAGTGATATTAGCCTGCAGTTTCCTTTCTGTGTGACATCCTTGCCTGGTTTTGGTATCAAGGTAATGGTGGCCTCGTAGAATGAGTTTGGGAGTGTTCCTCCCTCTGCTATATTTTGGAAGAGTTTGAGAAGGATAGGTGTTAGCTCTTCTCTAAATGTTTGATAGAATTCGCCTGTGAAGCCATCTGGTCCTGGGCTTTTGTTTGTTGGAAGATTTTTAATCACAGTTTCAATTTCAGTGCTTGTGATCGGTCTGTTCATATTTTCTATCTTCCTGGTTCAGTCTTGGCAGGTTGTGCATTTCTAAGAATTTGTCCATTTCTTCCAGGTTGTCCATTTTATTGGCATAAGTTGCTTCTAGTAATCTCATGATCTTTTGTATTTCTGCAGTGTCAGTTGTTACTTCCTTTACATTTCTAATTCTATTGATTTGAGTCTTCTCCCTTTTTTTCTTTATGAGTCTGGCTAATGGTGTATCAATTTTGTATATCTTCTCAAAGAACCAGCTTTTAGTTTTATTGATCTTTGCTATCATTTCCTTCATTTTTTTATCATTTATTTCTGATTTGATTTTTATGATTTCTTTCCTTCTGCTAACTTTGGGGTTTTTTTGTTGTTCTTTCTCTAATTGCTTTAGGTACAAAGTTAGGTTGTTTATTGGAGATGTTTCCTGTTTCTTAAGGTAGGATTGTATTACTATAAACTTCCCTCTTAGAACTGATTTTGCTGCATCCCATAGGTTTTGGGTCGTCATGTCTCCACTGTCATTTGTTTCTAGGTATTTTTTTATTTCCTTTTTGATTTCTTCAGTGATCACTTGGTTATTAATTAGTGTATTGTTTAGCCTCCATGTGTTTGTATTTTTTTTTACAGATCTTTTCCAGTAATTGATATCTAGCCTCATAGCACTGTGGTTGGAAAAGATACTTGATACAATTTCAATTTTCTTAAATTTACCAAGGCTTGATTTGTGACCCAAGATATGATCTATCCTGGAGAATGTTCCATGAGCACTTGGGAAAAGTTTGTATTCTGTTGTTTTTGGACGGAATGTCCTAAAAATATCAATTAAGTCCATCTTGTTTAATGTATCATTTAAAGCTTGTGTTTCCTTATTTATTTTCATTTTGGATGATCTGTCCATTGGTGAAAGTGGGGTGTTAATGTCCCCTACTATGAATGTGTTACTGCCGATTTCCCCTTTTATGGCTGTTGGTATTTGCCTTATATATTGAGGTGCTCCTGTTGGGTGCATAAATATTTACAATTGTTATATCTTCTTCTTGGATCGATCCCTTGATCATTATGTAGTGTCCTTCTTTGTCTGTTTTAATAGTCTTTATTTTAAAGTCTATTTTGTCTGATATGAGAATTGCTACTCCAGCTTTCTTTTGATTTCCATTTGTATGGAATATCTTTTACTATCCCCTTACTTTCAGTCTGTATGTGTCTCTAGGTCTGAAGTGGGTCTCTTGTAGACAGCATATATATGGGTCTTGTTTTTGTATCCATTCAGCCATTCTGTGTCTTTGGTGGGAGCATTTAGTCCATTTACAGTTAACGTAATTATTGATATGTATGTTCCTATTCCCATTTTCTTAATTGTTTTGGGTTCGTTAATGTAGGTCTTCCTTCTCTTGTGTTTCTTGCCTAGACAATTTCCTTTAGCATTTGTTGTAAAGCTGGTTTGGTGGTGCTGAACTCTCTCAGCTTTTGCTTGTTTGTAAAGGTTTTAATTTCTCCATCGAATCTGAATGAGATCCTTGCTGGGTAGAGTAATATTGGTTGTAGGTTTTTCTCCTTCATCACTTTAAATATGTCCTGCCAGTCCCTTCAGGCTTGCAGAGTTTCTGCTGAAAGATCAGCTGTTAACCTTATGGGGATTCCCTTGTGTGTTATTTGTTGTTTTTCCCTTGCTGCTTTTAATATGTTTTCTTTGTATTTTTGACAGTTTGATTAATATGTGTCTTGGTGTATTCCTCCTTGGATTTATCCTGTATGGGACTCTCTGTACTTCCTGGACTTGATTAACTATTTCCTTTCCCATATTAGGGAAGTTTTCAACTATAATCTCTTCAAATATTTTCTCAGTCCCTTTTTCTCTTCTTCTTATGGAACCCCTATAATTCAAATGTTGGTGCCTTTAATGTTGTCCCAGAGGTCTCTGAGACTGTCCTCAGTTCTTTCCATTTTTTTCTTTATTATGCTCTGCAGTAATTATTTCCACTCTTTTATCTTCCAGATCACTTATCCGTTCTTCTGCCTCAGTTATTCTGCTATTGATCCCATCTAGAGTATTTTTCATTTCATTTATTGTGTTGTTCATCTTTGTTTGTTTCATCTTTAGTTCTTCTAGGTTCTTGTTAAATGTTTCTTGCATTTTGTCTATTCTATTTCCAAGATTTTGGATCATCTTTACTATCATTATTCTGAATTCTTTTTCAGGTAGACTGCCTATTTCCTCTTCATTTGTTAGGTCTAGTGGGTTTTTTATATTGCTCCTTCATCTGCCGTGTGTTTTTCTGTCTTCTCATTTTGCTTATATTACTGTGTTGGGGTCTCCGTTTTGCAGCTTGCAGGTTCGAAGTTCCCGTTGTTTTTGGTGTCTGTCCCCAGTGGCTAAGGTTCGTTCAGTGGGTTGTGTAGGCTTCCTGGTGGAGGGGACTAGTGCCTGTGTTCTGGTGGATGAGGCTGGATCTTGTCTTTCTGGTGGGCAGGTTCACGTCTGGTGGTGTGTTTTGGGGTGTCTGTGGACTTATGATTTTAGGCAGCCTCTGTGCTAATGGGTGGGGTTGTGTTCCTGTCTTGCTAGTTGTTTGGCATAGGGTGTCCAGTACTGTAGGTTGCTGGTCATTGAGTGAAGCTGGGTGCTGCTGTTGAGATGGAGATCTCTGGGAGATTTTTGCCGTTTGATATTATGTGCATCTGGGAGGTCTCTTGTGGACCAGTGTCCTGAAGTTGGCTCTCCCATCTCAGAGGCACAGTACTGACTCCTGGCTGTAGCACCAAGAGTCTTTCATCCACACGGCTCAGAATAAAAGGGAGAAAAACTAGAAAGAAAGAATTAGTAGAAGTGGAAAGAAAGAAAGAAAGGAGGCAGGGAGTAAGGAAGGAAGGAGGGAAGGAATGAAAGAAAGAAAGCAGATAAAGTAAGATAAAATATAATAAAGTTATTAAAATAAAAATAATTATTAAGAAAAAAAAGCAGATGGATAGAACCCTAGGACCAATGGTGGAAACAAGCTATACAGATAAATTCTCACACAGAAGCATACACATACACACTCTCAAAAAGAGGAAAAGGGGAAAAAATCATAAACCTTGCTCTCAAAGTCCACCTCCTCAATTTTGGATGATTCGTTGTCTATTCAGGTATTCCACAGATGCAGGGTACATCAAGTTTATTGTGGAGCTTTATTCCATTGCTTCTGAGGCTGCTGGGAGAGATTTCCCTTTCTCTTCTTTGTTCTCACAGCTCCCAGGGGCTCAGCTTTGGATTTGGCCCTGCCTCTGCATGTAGGTCGCTGGAGGGCGTCTGTTTTTCGCTCAGACAGTACGGGGTTAAAGGAGCAGCTGCTTCAGGGGCTCTGGCGAGGGAGGGGCACGGAGTGCGGGGCTAGCCTGCTGCGGCAGAAGCCAGCGGGACATTGCACCAGCCTGAGTTGCATCCTGCGTTCTCCTGGGGAAGTTGTCCCTGGATCCCGGGACGCTGGCAGTGGCGGGCTGCACAGGTTCTCCGGAAGAGGGGTGTGGATAGTGACCTGTGCTTGCTCACAGGCTTCTTGGTGGCGGCAGCAGCAGCCTTAGCATCTCATGCCCGTCTCTGGGGTCTGTGCTGTTAGCCTTGGCTCGTGCCCGTCTCTGGAGCTCCTTTAAGCAGCGCTCTTAATCCCCTCTCCTGGCACACCGGGAAACAGAGTTAAGAAAAAGTCTCTTGCCTCTTCGGCAGGTCCAGACTTTTCCCCGGACTCCCTCCTGGCTAGCCGTGGTGCATTAACCCCCTGCAGGCTGTGTTCACGCCGATAACCCCAGTCCTCTCCCAGCGCTCCAACCGAAGCCTGAGCCTGAGTTCCCAGCCCCACCCACCCCGGCAGGTGAGCACCGGTCAGCACAGATCCTCTGTGCAGGAATCTCTCCGCTTTGCCCTCCGCACCCCTGTGGCTGCACTCTCCTCCGCAGCCCCGAAGCTCCCCCCTCCGCACCCGCAGTCTCCGCCCACGAAGGGACTTCCTAGTGTGTGGAAACCTTTCCTCCTTCACAGCTCCCTCCCACTGGTGAAGGTTCCATCCCTATTCTTTTGTCTCTGTTTTTTCCTTTTTCTTTTGCCCTACCCAGGTACGTGGGGAGTTTCTTGCCTTTTGGGGAGGTCTGAGGTCTTCTGACAGCGTTCAGTAGATGTTTTGTAGGAGTTGTTCCACATGTAGATGTATTTCTGGTGTACCTGTGGGGAGGAAGGTGATCTCTGCCTCTTACTCTTCCGCCATCTTCCCCTCGTCCTGCGTCCTGCTATATTCTTTTAGTTTCTGCTTGTCTGAGAAATTCTTTATTTCTCCCCTTATTCTAAATTATAATCTTGCTGGGTAGAGTATTCTAGGTTGCAGATTTTTCACTTTCAAGGCTTTGAATATATTTTGCCAATCTCTTCTGGCCTGCAGCATTTCTGTAAAATCAGCTGATAGCCTCATGGGAGTTCCCTTGTAATTAACTCTTTGTTTTCCTCTTGCTGCCTTTAGAATCCTCTCTAACTTTTACCATTTTTATTATAATATGTCTTGGTGTAGGTCTGTTTTGGGTTCATCTTGCTTGGGACCCTCTGTGCTTCCTGTATCTGGATATCTGTTTCCTTCTTTAGGTTTGGGAAGTTTTCAGCCATAATTTCTTCAAATACATTTTCAATCCCCTTTGCTCTTTCTTCTCCTTCTGGAATCCCTATTATACATAGATTGGCACAGTTTTATTATCCCATAGGTCTCTTATATTGCTTTCATTTTTTTTTCATTTGACTTTGTCTGCTGTTTTGATTGGGTTATTTCCATTATTCTAGTGTCCAGATCACTTATTCTTTATTTTGCATTTTTCATTCTTCTATTCATTGCCTTTAGTTCAGCTTTCATCTTGGCAAATTAATTTTCTAATTTTTCTTGGATTCTCCTTATAATTTTGAGTTTCTTTTTACAGTAGTCTGCATTTCTATCAATAGCCTTTTTTAATTCCTTCAGTATTTTCATTGCCTCCTTTTTGCACTCAGTATCTGTTAGACTGAAGTCTGTTTCGTTGTTCCTTCAGGGGAATTCTCTTGGTCTTTTAACTGGGAGTGATTCCTTTGCTTCTTCAGTTTGCTCATATTTCTCTTACTCTGAGTTTAGGAGAAGCAATTTTCTACTGTAGACTTGGATGGCTATTAATATGCGGGAGCATCCCTGTGTAGCTCATGTGGCTTTAATATTTTTTGGCATGAGGGCTGTTTTTGGTTTGGATGCTGTCTCTTTCCTTAGTGTGTTCTGGCCATTATCCTCTTGATAGGGTGTGTCTAGGTGCATGGCCCACATACGCTCCCAGGAAGGCAGGGGCAGCAGTTGGTGCCCAGTTGTGGGATCCTTGGAGGCAGTGCCAGTGGGCCACACACACTCCTTGGGAGGCAGGGAAAGTGACTGGGGCCTGGTTGCCATGCTGGTGGGCCACACATGCTTCCAGGAAGGTGGGGGCAGTGACTAGCACCTGCTCGCAGGACCCTTGCTGGCAGCAGCATTCTGCACCCATCTCTGGAGTCTGACATGGCAGCCACAGCTCGTGTCCACCCACAGAGCTCGTGTAGGCAGTCACCTGCTGCCTGAGAGCATATACACAGAGAAAGAAGCTCCTATGAAGGTCCTGTCCCTCTCCTCATGCACCCCCCAACAATGGTACCTTCCCTTTCTGGTGGGTCCAGGCTTCTTCCCATACTCCCTCGGTTGTGGTGCACCTCACCCTGCCCTGTCAGGCTGTCTTCACACAACCAACCACAGTCCTCTCCCCGGCTCTGACCTCTGAAGCCCAAGCCTCAGCACTCAGCCCCCACCCACCCCAATGGATGAGTGTCTTAGGCTGGGAAGTTCTGCGCGATGGCACTGACCATCTGTATAGGTCTCTCTCCCTTTGCCCTCCGTAAACAGGTGCCTGTGCTCTTCTCCAGGGCTTTGAAGTTCCCTCTCTGTCCTGGCTTATCTCCCCACCAGTGAGGGGACTTCCCTGTGTGTGGAAACATTTTCCTCTTTCACAGCTCCCTCCCAGGGGTGCAGGTCCCATCCCAATTCATTTCTCTCTCTCTTTTTTTCAGTTTTCTTTTGTCCTACCCAGTTATATGGAGATTTTCTTGCCCTTTTGGAAGTCTGAGGTCATCTGCCAGCATTCAGTAGATGTTCTATGAGAATCATTCCACAAGTAGATGTGGGTTTGATGTATTAATATTTGTGGTAGAAGGTGAGCTCCGTTTCCTACTCCTCCACCATCTTGATCTGATCCTCTTGATGCAATTTTAAATGACAATGTGTTTTTACATTTTCTTTCTGATATTTCATTTTTAGTGTATTGAAAAGCAACAGATTTCTGTGTATTAACCTTGTATCATGAAACCTTGCTGAATTCGTTTTTTAAGTTCTTTGGATGGAGACTTTAGGGTTCTCTATATAGAGCATCATATCATCTGCAAATAGTGTCAGTTTACCTTTTCCCTTCCAATTTGGATACATTTTATATCTTTTTCTTGTCTAATTGCTGTGGCTTGGACTTCCAATACTATGTTAAATAGAAACAGTGAGAGTAGACCTCCTTGTCTTATTCCTGAATTTAATAGGAAGGCTTTCAGCTTTTCACCGTTGAGTAGTTGAGTGTTATGTTGGCTGTGGGTTTGTTATAATGGCCTCTATTATGTTGAGATATGTTCCCTCTACACCCACATTGATGAGAGTTTTTACCATTAATGGATGTTGAATTTTGTCAAATGCTTTTCTGCACCTATTGAGATGATCATGTAGGTTTTGTCTTTCTTTTTCTTGATGTGGTGTATCACACTGATTGATTTGCATTTGTTGAACCATCCTTGTGACCCTGGAATAAATCCAGCTTAATCATGGTGTGTAATCCTTTTTACATATTGTTGGATTCTGTTTGCTAATATTTTTTTGAGAATTTTTGCATCTATATTTATCAAAGATATTGGCCTGTAATTTTTTTTTTTTTTTTTTTGGTAATGTCTTTTTCTGATTTTAGTATCTGGGTAATGTTGGCTTTGTAGAATGAATTTGGGAGTGTTCTCTCCTCTCCAATGTTTTGGAATAGTTTGAGAAAGATAAGTATAAGTTCTGATTTATATATTTGGAAGAATTCCCCAGTAAACTGTCTTACCAATTCATTTCAACATTTAGTGATCTGTCTGTTCAAATTGTTTTTACTTGACTCAGTTTTGCAGGCTGTATGTTTCTAGAAATTTGTCCATTTCTTCTAGGTTGTCCAATTTGTTGGCATATAATTGTTCATAGTATTCTCTCCTTTTTTTTTTTTTTTTGGTATCACTGTTCTATTGGTTGCTATTTCTCTTCTTTCATTTTGTATTTTCATTTGGATTCTCTCTTTTTGATGAGCTTGGCTAAAGATTTGTCAATTTTGTTTATCTTTTTAGAAAACCAGCTCTTGGTTTCACCTTTTCTATTGTCTTTTTGATCTCTATTTTATTTATTTCCCCTCTGATATTTATTATTTCCTTCCTTCTGCTGACCTTAGCCTTTTTTTTTTTTGCGGTATGTGGGCCTCTTACTGTTGTGGCCTCTCCCGTTGCAGAGCATAGGCTCCGGACGTGCAGGCTCAGCGGCCATGGCTCACAGGCCCAGCTGCTCTGTGGCATGTGGGATCCTCCCAGACCGGGGCATGAACCCATGTCCCCTGCATCAGCAGGTGGACTCTCAACCACTGCGCCACCAGGGAAGCCCTGACCTTAGCCTTTGTTTGTTCTTTTTCTGATAACTTAGGTGGTAGTTTAGGTTGTTTACTTGAGGTTTTTGTTTTCTTCAGGAAGACCTGTATTGCCATGAACTTCTCTCTCAGAATTGCTTGTGCTGCATCCCATAGATTTTGTAATGTTCTGTTTTTAATATCATTTGTCTTAAGGTATTTTCTGATTTCTTCTTTGATTTCATCATTAACCCATTGGTATGGGTTAGTTGTTGTTTAGTCTCCACATTTTTGGTCTGTTCCTATTTTTCTTTCTGTAGTTGATCTTTAGTTTCATATTGCTGTAGTCAAAAAAGATGCATGCTGTCATTTTTATCCTCTATTTTTACTGAAGTATAGTTGATGTAAAATGTGTTAATTTTAGGTATACAGCAAAATGATTTATATATATATATATAAATTCAGATTATTTTCCATTATAGGTTAGTATAATGATATTGAATATAGTTCCCTGTGCTATACAGTAGGTCCTTCTTGTTTATCTATTTTATATATAGCAGTGTGTATGTTAATACAAAACTAGTAATTTATTCCTCCCTATGCCCTTCCCCTTTAATAACCATAAGATTGTTTTCTATATCTGTGAGTCTGTTTCTGTGTTGTAAATAAGTTCATTTGTATCAGTTTTTAGATTCTACAAATAAGTGATATCATATGTGTCTCTGTCTGACTTACTTCACTTAGTATGATAATATCTAGTTCCATCCATGTTGCTGAAAATGACATTATTTCATTCTTTGTTATGGCTGAGTAACATTTCATTGTGTGTGTGTGTATATATATATGTATATATACCACATCTTCTTTATCCATTCATCTGTCGATGGACACTTAAGTTGTTTCAATATTTATCCTCTTAAATTTGTTAAGGCTTGTTTTGTGACCTAGTATGAGGTCTATCCTGGAGAATATTTTGTGAACACTTGAAAAGAATGTGTATTCTTCTCTTTTTGAATGTATTGTCCTGTATGTGTCAATTAAGTCCATTTCATCTGTTATGTAGACCTGTGTTGCCTTATTGCTTTTCTGTCTGGATGATCTGTTCATTGATGTCAGTGGGGTGTTAAAGTCCCCTACCATTATTGTGTTATTACAAACTTCTCTCTCTCTCTCTCTCTTTTTTTTTTTTTTTCTGTCTCTTAGTACTTGTTTTATATATTTAGGTGCTCCTGTATTGGGTGTGTATATGTTAACTAGTGTTATACCCACTTCTTGTATTGATCCCTTTATCATTACATAATACCCTTCTTTGTCTTTCATTATAGCCTTTGTTTTAAAGTGTATTTTTTATTATAGACTGATATAAGTATTGTTACCTCTGCTTTCTTGTCATTTCTTTTCATTCCATTTTCATGAAAGATCTTTTTTCAACCCCTTTCGGATTGTGTGTGGCTTTTGCCTTGATGTCTTTTGTCTCTTGTAAGCAGCATGTTTCATGTTCTTGGCTTTTTAATTCAATCAGCCATTCTGTAGTTTGATTGGAGCATTTAGTCCATTGACATTTAAAGTAATTATTGATAGGTATGTATTTATTGTCATTTTATTCTTTGTTTTCCATTTGTTCTTGTATTTTTTTTTATTCATTTCTTCTTTTTGTTTCTCCTGTTATGGTTTGATTATTTTCTTTTGTAGTATGTTTAAGTTCCTTCCTTTTAGGTTTTTGTGAATTTATTGTGTTTTTGATTTATGATTCCCATGGGGTTATGTATGTTTTCCCATAACTGTATCTACTTGTTTTAAACTGATAATCATTTAAATTTAAACACGTTCTAAGAGATCTACAATTTTTTACTCCCCTCTGACCCATTTTGTGGTTTTGATGGTCTAGTTTATATCTTCATGTTTATCCTTTTACTGTTTATTTTAGTTATAGTCACTTTTACAATTCTTTTGTTGTTGTTATTGTTGTTTTTAACCTGTGTACTGGCTTAAGTGATCTTCAGTCTTTACTATAAATTTATTTGTCATTATTATTGGGATTTTCCCTTTCCTATAGTTTCCTGCTTCTTTTCCATTTAGAGAAAACCCTTTAATATTTCTTTTAGGATAGGTTTAGTATTGCTTAATTCTTTCAGTTTTTGCTTGTCTGAGAAATTCTTCATCTCTTCTTCTATTCTAAATGATAATCTTTCTGGGTAGCATATCCTAGGTTGCAGGTTTTTCCCTTTCAGCACTTTAAATATATCACATCACTCCCTTCTGGCCTGTGAAGTTTCTGCAGAGAAATCAGTTGATAGACTTATGGGGGTTCTCTTTTAAATGACTGTCTTTCTCTTGCTGCCTTTAGAATTCTCTATCTTTAACTTTTGTCATTTTAATTATGATATCTCTTGGTGTGGGTCTGTTTGGGTTCATCTTGTTTGGAACCCTCTATCCTTCCTGTACATGTTTCCTTCTTTGGGTGGGAAAATTTTCAGCCATAATTCCTTCAAATACATCTTTGATCCCATTCCCCCTCTCTTCTCCATCTGAAACCCCTATTATGTGTAAGTTGGTGCATTTTATATCATCTCATATATCTCATATGTTGCTTTCATGTTTTTTCATTTTTCCAACTGCTGTTCTGACTGGGTGATTTCCGTTATTCTATTTATCTTCCAGATCACTTATTCATTTTTCTGTGTCATTCTGTTGGCTATTCATTGCTCTACATTGTTTTTTATCTCAGAAATTGAATTATCTTTTTTTTTTTTACTGGGTCATATTTATGGTTTCTAGTTCCTTGTTACAATGGTCTGCATTTATATCAATAACCTTTCTTAATTCAGTTAGAATTTTCATTACCTCCTTTTTGAACTTGATGTCTGGTAGACTGATAATCTCTGTTTAATTATTTAGTCTTTTGGCGTTTTTTGTTGTTGTTTGTTTGTTTGTTGCAAAACATTGTATTACCAGGGCTGTGGTAGCTTGTATACAGCAGGTATTCAATACTTTCATACCAGGCACAGCCTTGTACCCCACAAATTTATCTTATAGATATTCTCAAAGGAGTAGGTGGAGAGGTGCATAAAGTTTGTGAGCTTGGTGGTGAGACAGTGGCTGAACAGCCAGAGAGATGAAAGAGTGTAGGGCTGGTTAAGTGGGGAAGCAAGAAGAGAGTAATAAGAATGCTCATTTAATGAGTTTCCCCTCCACTCCCCCAACATCCCATCCCCTCCCAAACAAGTCATTCAACAATAATCATGCATTCATTTCTTTGGGGAATAAGGTAAACCTCAGATTACAGAACCAAGGCAAATAATTTTGCAGAATTAGAATGTGTTCATGAAACAAGTCACAATTCAGCTGGATTAGACTTCAACATGGAGATGACTGTGTTCCTCCAAATAACCTTCAACTTAGGAAGCTTACACTCCTCCAGTATGTGGAAGGACAATAAATACACTTCCTCTTGCTCTCAGTCCCTGAGGGAAAAGTCTTCTCTCTTGATGGACCAACACTATTTCTTTTTCGCTGTTCTTTTCCCTTCTCCTTTCCTTGGTTTCCACTTTCCACAAATCTTCTTCAGATGCAGCTGCTCATCCTGAAAGTCCTGATGCTCATCTCTGTAGAGGTCAAGAAAATATAGTGCTCCCATGAGTGCAAAATAAGTGTTGTGACTTAGATACCAGTCATAAGTCTCCTTCCTATTGGCCAAAGGCTGCTCACTAAACAGCTTCACCAGTTGCATGGATTTGGAATCAGTAGGTCTGGCAACTTCACCAAACAACTGGGCACTCAGATGACTCATGTGAAAGGCATATTCTGAAACTGAAGACATTTCTTGAGCAGCAAGGAGAAAGAGTCCCTAGTCATGGCCTTCCTCTCCTTCACACCCCTTCTTTCAGGGGTTTTGTCTTGCTCTTTTAATTTGGAAGAGCTCCTCTGCCTTTTATTTTACTTAACTTTCTCTGTCTTTGTGAATTTAGGAGAAATAGTTATCTGTTGTGTTCTTGAAGGGGTATTTTTATGTGGGAGCATCCCTATGTAGACTGTGTGTATCCAGTGTCTTTGGTGCAAGGGCTGTTTTTGATGTGGATCCCAACCTTGTCTTTCTTCAGGGTGTGCTGGTCACTTTCAACTTGATAGGGGTTGTAGTTAGTACTGGAGGATCTAAATTCTTCACAGGGTGTCAGGTGGACTTCCTCTCTGTTCTGTGATGGTCACTGCCCTGTCACTGCTCCCCAGTTGCCTGAGCAGAAGCCCTGAGGATTGGGATTGAACAAGCTCTGTTCTCTTTGAATGCATATTTTGCCTCAGAGAAGGGGAATGCTGAAGTGAGATTTGTGCACTCAGAGCCCTGATTTTCTACATGTATAGGTGTCCATGGCTCAGCTCAGATGCAGCCCAAGGTTGGGTCTCTTCCCCTGTTATGGGCATCCTAGATCTAGTGCAAGTTTGTAGTGTGAAGTGGGCAGGGCAAGATCACACATTAGGCTGGGGCTGGGGGTCAGTGTGTTGTGGCTGCAGGAATTGAGGTGGCTGTGCTGCTGTCAGAGGTCAGTGCCAATCACGTTGGCACTAATTGAGCTACCACCAAAGTTTGCTGCCAGTGCCCTGCCTGGATCATACCCCAGAGTCCCCCAAGCCTCCTCTGAATCCCTAGATTGAGTCTTGTCCCAAAATCTGTCTGTACAAGTTCCAGTGCCCAGCTGCAGCATGGAGTATGTGGGGCCAGAGCATTTGCTCACCTAGGAGTAGGACTGTGGCTTGCTGACATGGTGGTTCCCAAGGTGCTCCTTGAGTAAGCACCAACAATGGTTGTCATCATCCCACACCCTGGGCCATCCCTGTATCCCCAGATTGAGTCTTTTCCCAGGGCCTGTCTGCCCCAGATCCAGTGCCAAGCTGTGGCATGGAGTGGGTTTGGCCAGAGCATTCACTCAGTTGGGAACAAGGGACCTTGGTGTGCTGGTCACAGTGGTTACTGTGGTGCTGTTTGGATAAGTGCTGACAATGGTCGCAGCTTGCTCCACCTGGACCACACCCCAGGCCCCTGGGCTATCTCAAGTCTTTTCCCAGGACCCAGGGCCTAGATCCCACACCCCACTCAGATTGGGGAGCACCTCTAGGTGGCAGCCAGCTGCCAGTACAGAGCTCTTTTTGCCATTTGTTGACAAGTTGCACACTGTTCATGTGCAACCGTACACTGTTTGTGAGTGGAGTCGGCTTTTCCAGTCCCATCTGTCTCAGTGTTTCTCCCAGCAGACAGGGGAGCTTGTATCCTCTGTGTAGAACCTTAGGACTGGGATGCCCAGTCTGTGGCTCGACCCACTCACTCCCCCAGGGTGAGGGTCTGCCTGAGTGGACCTTCTTTTCCTTACGGATCCTCCTCAGGGTGCAAGTCCCAACACTTTGCCTTTTTTCCATCCTACCCAGTTACATGGAAAACTTTTTTTCAGCTTTTCTTGTATAGGAGTTCTTTGCCAGTTTCCAGTTAGTTTTCTGTGAGAATTATTCCACATGTAGATGTAGTTTTGATGTGTTTGTAGGGGGAGGTGAGCTCCATGTCTTCCTCTTCCACCATATTGATTCAGCCTTCTCTCAGACTTTTGAACATAGATTGCAGAATCAAAATTCACTTCCACCCTGTACTGGGTAATGTTGGGCAAATCACTTAAGTTCTCTGTGATATAGTTATACCATGAGTCATATGAAGATAATAAAATTACCTTCCTTATAGATTTTTAAAATAATGTGAATTAATATTAATAAAATGCTTAGGACAGTGGCTCACATATAGCAAGAGCTATATAAATGTTTGCTATTTTAAAATCAATTACATAGCAAGAATAAATTCCAATAAGGTATGCTTTATACAGTATAAAAAGACTGATAGAATTGTGTTTGAGTTCTCATAGACTCAAAAGAGAGAGCCAGGAGATGATTGTGTGTGTGTGTGTGTTCGCGCATGTGCATGCGTGTATGTGTATGTTTGTCTATTTTGGCTCCTTCTTTAATATTGCAACTCTAGTTCACACTCCATTTAGCTAAATGAAAGATGTTTACACTTCCTTTAAGGCTGTTGCTCTTCCAGTCCCTCTGGCAGCAGATATAAGAGAATAACATCCTGCTTTGTGTGGCCAAAGATACCTCGGCTGCAAAAATGTTGTGCTGAATGCGTCTGAGGCAATAAAGGATGGGCTGCTCTAAGACTGTATCATGTTTGAAAGAAGTTTAGTCTTTACCTATCAATTTTCCATGCAGTTAGCTATTATCCTAAAACATTCCTAAACTCCCAGAATGCAGTCAGCAGCTTCAGGAACTGGCAACATTTATAAGCTCCAAGTAAGTGGTTTCATTCTGTTGATCCCCAGTTCCAAAGGATACATGCGGGTTTTGGTCACAACTGGAAACATCTGAATTTATGTTTTAAGTGGAAACCTCATTTGCCATTTTAATGTATGTGAAGATTGTAACAATTTTATGGAAGGGATATCTAAGAGAGTTTTATAAAAGTTAGAGACTCAATAGGTGATTTATTCCAACATTTTCCCCATTCCTCAACGATTTAGCTTAAAGGACAGTAAAACTTCTAGTATTTTCATTAGGGTTATAAAAGTAGAACCTCTTCCCTGTCCTGGTCCCAATTCTTTTCAAAATGTTTGGGGAAAAGGACAGTTCTCTATAAATTAGTTCTTTTTATAATAATTATGTATTAAAACCATCCCAAAACTCAGTGACTTACTTCTGTCATAGTCTGCAGATCTCTAAAGTTGGGCTGATCTTGGCTAGGATAAGTTGGACTTGGCTCCAATATGTAGGTTGGGTTCAGATCTACTTCACATCTCTCTTGTCTTCTTTGGACTGGCAGTAATACATATTTAAGGCATTTCCCTTCATACTGAAATACAGGAGTGTGAGAACACAAGCTCTACAGTATAAGCATATTTCAAGGGTCACACCATACTATTCTCTAATATCCAATTTAAGTCAAGGAGTGGGAAAGTACATTCTACCCACCATAGTATTAAGCTGGGGATGGGTATAAGAAAAGAGTGAGTATTTGTTGAAAAATAATTTTGCAAGCTACACGAACAAATCTGGATAACCAACTCAGTTTTCAGAGTAAGAAGTACCAGGATGATTGTTTCCGGGGCTTGATATTGGTTCAACTTGTCTTTAAGAAGTATAGACAGGGGACCTCCCTGGTGGTCCAGTGGTTAAGACTCCGTGCTTCCATGGGATGGGGCATGGGTTCGATTCCTGCTCGGGGAACTAAGATCCCACATGCTGCAGGGCATGGCAAAACAGAACAAAACAAAAAAAGAAAAAAGAAGTACAGACACATGTACTTTGTTAAAATATACTCTCTTCTCAAGGCCCTTGGCCCACACACTCCTTGCATCACTGTAAACACTTGGTGCCAGAAAATCATCCTTGATTCATGCCTTGGGCCATAAAAACTTAAAACGGCTTCTACTCTTCTCTAAAAACTTATTCTTCAATCTTCTGGCTTCTTCCTACCACTCTTCATACCATGAAACCATAATTCATAATTATCAGAAATCTCTAAATTGCCAATCCAAATAGTTTTACTTTAAGTCTTCTGAATTCAAGAAAGTTTAATGAGTTATTACTTTATGAACCATAAACTGCAATAGATGGTGGAGATGCAAGACTGAACCACAGTTATGATCTCTGCTCTCATGGAAAGGAAATATAGTTGGGAATACATACAGATAGGCTATTGTATATTACCATATGAAAACTTCTGTGATAACAGATGAGCAGAGCAGGAAAGGTAATGGAAGAGAGGTATCAGTAGAAGAAAATTGGGGTTCTGGCTTTAGGAAGTGATATCTAAATTGATACCGGAAAGATGGGTGTGATAAAAGGATGGGATGTGTATATGTGAGTGGGTTAGGGTTCTCTAGGCCAAAGAACCCCAAATGTATTGAAGTCAATAAATGTTAAATGCTTGAAAAAATGAAAAATATAGAATTCATTGGTTCAACTAATTTATCCTTTAACAAATATTTACTGGGTTCCTGGAATGTTCTAGACACAGTTCTAAGTGCTGGGATTCAAGCAGATAAAACATAAAACAACAAAAAATATTGTGTGTGAGATAGTAACTCTTCTGGAGAAAGTTCAAACAAGAAGGGTAATATAAGTTGTCAGAGTGAAAGTCAGATTCCATTTTAAATAAGTAGGTCAAGGAAAAGCCTCACTAAGAGATTGACTAAAGAGATGAGAGAGCAGGCATATAAAGAATTAGGTGCAGAGCACTCCATGCACAAAAAAGAGCAAGTAAAAGGCTTGCAGTGAAGTAGTGGTTGGTGCATTCCAGGAACAGCTAGGAGGCCTGTGTGATTGAGTAAAGTAAGGAGCAAGAGAGTGATGCAATTTGACCTATGTTTTAATAGGTTCATTCTGACAGCTTGGTGAAAAATAGGATGTAGAAAATGTGTAAGTTAGATAGTATAAATGATGTGACAAACCCCCAAATCTCAGGGGCTTAATAAAATATGTATTTATCATTCATAACAAAACCCAATGTGGATGTTTCTGGGTGGGCAGGTTTCTTGATCACTCTCTTCCAATTAGTGACACAGGGGTCCATATTCTTTCCATCTTGCAATGGAAGGGTCTTCTGCAAAAAGACTCCATGGTTTCTGGAGAAGAGGAAGCGAGCATAAGAAATGAGTACTGCATAATTAATAACCTTGCCTTCCATGGGCTAGAATTATCCACATGGCTCCGCCTATTTGCTAGGAGTCGGGGAAATTTAGTTCTTGGTTGGGCATTCACCTTCAAGTAAAACATACACATAAACCTAGCCATTTCTACCATATGAAATAAGAACAAAGGAAGGAAAATCAGTTTGGAGGCTATTGCAATAATATGTGTGTGAACAGATAGGGATTAGACTAGAAGCCTTACAATGGAAGTGGTTGTAATCTGGATATATTTTGAATATAGCACTAACAAACAGGATATGCTTACTGATTTGATGTGGAATGAAAAGAAAAGGGGAGAAATCAAGATTGACTTTAAGATATTTGGCCTAGGCAATAGGAAGAACTAAATGTCCATAATAGAGATGATGAAGAGTGTAGACGTTTTCTGGGAGACGATGAAGAATTGTATTTGGATTTGTTAAATTTGACTTGCCTACTAGATATTTAAGGACAGGTAAGCACTATGCAGTTGGATTTATTAGTATGCAACACATGGGACAGGTCTTGGATGGACATAAACATTTGGTGATATATAGCCTATTCATAATATTGGAAGCCATAAGTCTTGAGAAAGCTTAGGTGAAAACAGAGAGGTTCAAAAAGAAGGCTTGAAGAAGATGAAAAATCAACACAGTAAACAGAAGGAAAGCAACGATTAAGGTAGGAGAAAAACTAGCAGATGTGACACTCTGCAAGTCAAATGAAGAAAGTGTTTCAAGGAAAATATCATGACTCATAATGTCTATTGCCAATGATAGGTTCAATAAAGTGAGATCTAAAAATTAGCTGTCAGATTTGGGTCTGAAGGTCATTGATTTCCAGTTCTGGTAGAAAGGTGGGTGTAAAAGCCTGATTGGAGTGGGTTCAAAGAAAAAGAAACATTGGAGGCAGCGAATATAGACACCTTTTTGGTGAGTTTTGCTGTAAAGAAAAATAGAGAAAGGGACTAGTAGTTATAGGGCAAAATAAAAAGAAGCATTCACTTGTTTTTAGATAAAATTGTGGGCAATTAAGTGCATGTTTGTATGTTATCACAAATGATCCAGAATGCCGAGGAAAAGTTCATGATTAAAAAGAGGAGAGAACTGGTGGTGTGAGATCCTTCATTATACAAGAAGGTATGAGATCTAATGCATAAGTAAAGGGTCTGGCCTTAGCCAAGAGCATAGAAAGAAGAGGAAACATTGAGTAGATGGTGGTGGGTGAATAAATATGGCAGTCGGAGTCCCAGGAGGTCTTTTCCAATTGCTTCAGTTCTTGCACTAAAATAGGAAGCAAGGTTGTTATCTAGGTGAGTGATGATGGAGGATGAGTTGCTGAAAACTGAGCAAAATAAATAGTCATTTAGGAATGTGAAAGAATGAAAGCACTAGAGGAAAGTAGTGTGATTGCCTGACAACATTAAGGGCCCACTTGAGTTTAAATTAATTAAGATTGAGGCTTTGCCAATTAAGTGCCAGGAGGAGAGAAGAGGGCAAGAGAAATGAGGATATATGTAAGGAAATGATTATGATAATGGGCCATGGAATTAAGCCAGATATGATAATAAGTAAGGATTTAGGGGAGTGAGGAAAAATGAAAACATGGTGGGATGTTTGAATGTGTCGAAGAAGTTGGAGTTGAGAAACTAGCTGTAACTCTATGCCATGGTGCTGCAAGAATGAGAGATTCTGAATTGATATTATGGAAAGAGTTGAGTTATTGGTAACAGCAAGGTCTAACATACGACGTTAGGAGTGGGTGACTGAAAAAAGGCAGAGGCCAAAATCATTGGAAGGGAGCTCAAGACATGGAGACACTAGGGTATCAGTAGGATCATCTATGACTATGTGGATACTGAAATCCTCAGAAATTACATCAGGAGTGTTATTGAAAAAAATGACAAGCTTACAAATTAAACTTTTAAGCAAGGAGGGAGAGGGACTCATTTCATCTGTTAAAACAAAAAACAAAAAACCCTATAACATGGAGGGGTACTGGATGAGATAGTCAGATGATCTGAGTCTCAAAGCTGGGTGTTTTCTGGAAGAAAGGAGAACCCACCACATTCTAGTAGGGAGCTGACTTAACTCTCAATTGTTTAAGGAAGCAACTGAAATCTTGTCTTCCTGATGAATCCAAGAGCCACAGAGCCTGTTAGTTTCTTACCTGTAATCTTCAATACCTTCAGTTTAGAATGTAGCGTTATATATGCCTATATCAATATATTCTATCACATGAGCAAAATACCACACCACAATTGAGAGAGTCACCATCCTGAGTTCAAAGTCCAGTTCTATTTGTGACCGGCAATTTACTTCACTTCTCATGTCTCAGCCCCCTTTCAAGTAGAAGTGAAGTAATAATAGTACAAAGCTCAGGGGTTGTTATGAGGACTTAGTAAATTATGTAAAGCCAATGAAGCAAATGCTAAGTTAACTTACACAATATTGAGTTCGCAGACAATTTAATAGTTTAACATACATTGTGAATTTTTAAGAGAGAGCTGTATTATCTGAAATAGAAGAGATTTGAATCCACACAGATACACATTTGAATTCTATCTCAGCTTCTTACCAGTTATGCCATATTGGGCAAGTTATTTAATCTTTTAAAAATAGATGCATCTATAATATCTATTTTACAGAGTTGATGAGAGTGAGATGGCTTAGAACACAGAGGCTAATTCTTATTTCATGTATGAACTAGATTAGTAAGTTTGCCACTTGATATGTATTATAACATGTAAAGCATATGTTTTAATTATTAGATAAAATAATATAATTAATCTAGCAGGTTACACAGAACCTTCAGTGGGGGCATATATAAGCAATGGTGGAGTGTAAAAATAGTGATTAAACATTATTGATTTGAATATTATCACAGAAGTATTTCTGGCTAAAATTTTTGTCTAAATTATAGATAAGCTATCTATAAGTCATATAATTTCCTACCTGGGGTCCTACTTCACTGAAAAGAAAAAGTTTATTGTGGAACTCCATCTTCTTTTTTGTACTCCCTGTTCCATGTGCCTCAACAGTAAATAGCATAATTAAAAATATATTTTAATGGATGTAAACTTATCCTTTATCCAGATTAAATCCTTGTTAACTCTGGGATGAACAACTGGTTTCTTTCTTCTGACAGGGAATTATGTCCTAAAGATATCCATCAGTCTACAGCCCCTCCTCCATCTCCTGTAACTGTCCCTTTGTTCTGAGCAGTGGTTCCATTATACACTGCTGGAGTATGTATGACACCAACACCTGGAAACACTTTCTTATTCAGGAGTCGAGTGTTAAGGCTTTGAAGGCTCAAGAGTTCAGTGGATGTTTATGAGAAGAAATCTGAAGGACACACCATTGGTCCCTAGTGTGATAGAGCTGTTTAGATACTATCCTCATTTTTGGACTGAAACTTCAAGTATATACAGTTGAGGAAAACTGGGACTTCTCTGAGTTTTATTCTATGAAATAACAGGAATAATTGTTATGACAAAAACATAATGGCTAAAAAAATGACTGGAAGCTATTCTGAAGAAATAGTTTTCATGTCTCAATAAAATAATCCAGGAAGGATTAGAGGTGAATTCTTTAAGACCACAATGTCTCTCACTCTTATTAGCACTTTGTAATTTAACTATCCTGCTTGGAACTACACAAAGATGACTTGCAGTATGGATAATGTATAACTTTAGCGTTCAGTAATCACATGTATTATCAGACAATACATAATGTTATTTGTGTTTTATATTTTAAAGTGGCATAGAAAGTACTGAGTAAAAGAATTCATCAGAAGTGTTAACAAGATTTTTAATTCCTTCTGTTTCCTTTGGTATTTTTCTTAAATAGGATATATAAGCAATGTAACCCATATGTAAAACACACCTCTGTTTATTCTGCTTTTTTATTGCACATTTGAAAATTAATAATTCAATGTTCTAATATTAGCTGTCATCTTAGCTGTGATAAAATTAATAATTCATCAAAATGATATCAAACAAATGGTGCCTTTTTTGTTCTAGATGAGGAGTCCTTTCAGCTTTGAGAAACTACAACTGGTAAATCTATTTCTTTTATTTTAGGTCAAATATTTAAACATTTAAGCTATAATTTTAATGTTTTAATTTTAAATACATAAATCTGCATATATCACAAGTGATGCTGAAAAAACCACCTTTCTCTTGTTATAGTTGGTTGTTCCTGCCCTTGCTCATTTCTTGGCAGATAAGCATTCTTTAGAAAAAAGCACAATAAAAGTGTCATGTTTTGGAAAAGTTGAATATAAATGATTTCTCCTTGGGTTCTGGTCAATGTTGTGCTCTGCCTTTTACAGGCTAGAATTCACTGTAGTGAGTGATGGATACGTCAGAGTTTGAAACTTTTTTTCTGAGAATAATTATATATTTTCTGAGAAAAGGACTTTTTGTGAATCTATTTGAATGTACTTTAAGTTAAAATATTGTGATTGTAAAATATTTTCAGTTAAAAATGTGATTTTTAAAATACTTGCTTTCAAGATTCTTCATTTTTTTTTTTTTTTTTTTTTTTTTTTGCCATACACGGGCCTCTCACTGTTGTGGCCTCTCCTGTTGCGAAGCACAGGCTCAGCGGTCATGGCTCACGGGCCCAGCCACTCCGCGGCATGTGGGATCTTCCCAGACTGGGGCACGAACTCGTGTCCCCTGCATTGGCAGGTGGATTCTCAACCACTGCACCACCAGGTTAGCCCTTTCCTCATTTTTTTAAGGAGAGAAACTCTTTACAATTTATAGTTATTGTTTTGGGGATCCTAGGATTGGAAGTGATAACAGTTTATTAAAATCCCACCTGGGGCTACTTGGTGGCACAGTGGTTGAGAATCTGCCTGCCAATGCAGGGGACATGGGTTCGAGCCCTGGTCTGAGAAGATCCCACATGCTGTGGAGCAACTAGGCCCGTGAGCCACAATTACCGAGCCTGTGCTCCGCAACAAAAGAGGCCATGATAGTGAGAGGGCCGTGCACCACGATAAAGAGTGGCCCCTGCTTGCCGCAACTAGAGAAAGCCCTTGCACAGAAAAGAAGACCCAACACAGCCAAAAATAAATAAATAAATAAAAATGTTACCATTCTTTAAAAAAATCCCACCTGTTTCATTCCCACATTTTTGTGGGGGAAGGGAGAGTCACCAGGAGGCATTTGTGGTGTAGAGCAAAAGACTACACAGCCCAGAATTCACATAAGACCCTATATAATTCCAATATAAGTGGTCCACTCAGGGTGATGATCTATCCCAACTGGACTAGATTACCCCAGCATTGTTCTTAATACTAGTAGTAAACATTAAAAGTGCCCCCTTTAACTCTTGAACGTGTTTGGGTTTGGATGATAATACGGTCACCCTACCCATAGACCACATTTTGAGAAACACACAATCCTTGTCTCAATAAAGCATAGCTCCCAAGTTTCGAAGAAGCATTTCGATGTTGTAGATTAGAACTGGCTGTCAAGTTAACAATCAACTTCTATACCTTGAAATGGTTGTCTTCTTCCTGGTCCTCCCTCCC
This sequence comes from Leucopleurus acutus, assembly GCF_964270905.1. NCBI lineage: Eukaryota > Metazoa > Chordata > Mammalia > Artiodactyla > Delphinidae > Leucopleurus > Leucopleurus acutus. The sequence continues at coordinate 34,273,348 of NC_139149.1, read as the reverse complement.
TGCTGACACTTACCAGTGTCTTATTTGCTGTGTTCTTTTTAAAAATACATTTAAACCCCATTAATGTTTGGATTATTCAAATAAGCATGTACTTCAAAGATACTAGCACTCACATTAAAATATAGAGTTTTTCACTTAGCTGATTTACTTTTAAGTACATAAACAAATTCTCATAGGTTTACAGGCTATGTGCAAAAGACCCTGATAAATTTGCCAATCAGAACAAAGTAAGAGGACATATTAAAAACAGGAATTTACGGTCTTCTATCCTTTCCTCCTACTTTTGACAAATTAAGTAGGTGTCTTCACAGCAAAGAGAAGCTGTCCAAAAAGTTTTTCCTCCTCATTTGGTACAACTTGTTTCATTATAATTAATTTATCACAATTTTCTCTTTAAGGATTCTAATTCAACAACTATTGAGTCACCGATACATAGGATCTAACACAGCTCCTTCCATTGATGCCAAGAAAAGAAAGTATAGTCCATTCTCTTGAGAAGAACATAATCTAGTATAGCAAGTGGATAAACATTTCTTTAAACTCATGTATGTTATATTGGAGTCATATGTAAAATGCCATGGGAACACAAAAGTTGGTTAAACTCATTTGATTTTTACCTTAAGAAATGCAGCAGTATCTATCTTTTTTCATAGACAGATAGATAGGTAATGGAACATTTTGCCAGGGAATCCATTAACAGCCAATTCTAGTTGAAGACAGTACTGATGTTTTACAAAAATGAGATTTTTCACTGAAGCTTGATTTGACCAACAACATTTGTTGAATAAGGACCGACTATGTGCAAACTATTTTCCTTGGCAATGAAGGTGATATAAAAGTCATACTCTTTGCCCTCCAAATGCTTAAAGAAATACATGTAAAGAGAAGAGCTTAGTTAAGACACTAGGTTTGAGACAAAGACAAATTTCCCGTTGGCTGGGAAAAAAGCATGACAATCTGTAATAATGAAGGTCATATTCCAGCTTTGACTTTATAAGATTTTGTAGATTTGTCTGCAACAATTTTTCTGTGATAACTTTCTAATCAAAATATTCATTGAATAAAATGTTCTGACAAAGATAATGAATGACTCATTGATCTTTTCTGTTCTCTTGGGTTTTGTTTGTTCACTTTACACATATTGGAATATAGGTCTATGCCCTACTCAGTAATTCATTTTATTTAAGGCTCCAACAGTCTCCCCTGATGTGACCATACTTCATATCCCTGGGCCTTATGCACATATTTTTGCAATTTAACAATCCCTAATTAACTACACATGCTTTCTAAATATAACTACACATGCTTTCTAAATATTCTTCAATGTCTAGTATGCTCTACCATTTCACATTTGATGAAGCAAGAACCTGCAGGGCAGAGATCATAGGTTTTGTGAATTCTTCATTTATGTCTCCTACCCATATGTGGTCTTCCATAGATACTGGACCACCTTTTTATTATATCAAACTGAGTTGAGGGATTGAGAAGTCTCAAGAATCTGAAGTCAGGCATTATGGGGGAATAACAGATCTGCTCACTAATTAAACATTAGTGAAGATACTATAATACTAGAGAAAAACATAGGCAGAACACTCTTTGCCGTAAATTGTAGCAATATTTTTTTGGCTCTGTCTCCTAAAGGAATAAAAGAAAAATAAATGGGTCCTAGTTAAAGTTAAAATTACTGGCCAATATCACAGATGAACATAGATGCAAAAATACTCAACAAAATACTAGCAAACCAACTCCAACAATACATTAAAAGGATCATACACCATGATCAAGTGGGATTTATCCCAGGGATGCAAGGATTCTTCAGTATCCACAAATCAATCAGTGTGAAACACCACATTAACAAACTGAAGAATAAAAATCATATGATCATCTCAATAGATGCAGAAAAAGCTTTTGACAAAATTCAGCATGATAAAAGCTCTCCAGAAAGTGGGAATAGAGGAAACCTACCTCAATATAATAAAGGTCATATATAACAAACCTACAGCTAACATCATTCTCAATGGTGAAAAGCTGAAAGCATTCCCTCTAAGATCAGGAAAAAGAAAATGATATCCATTGTCACCACTTTTATTCAACGTAGTTTTGGAAGTCCTAGCCACAATAATCAGAGGAAAAAAAGAAATAAATCTAAAAAAGAAATAAAAGAAATCTAAATTGGAAAAGAAGAAGTAGAACTGTTACTATTTGCAGATAACATACCATACACAGAAAATCTTTAAGATGCTACCAGAAAACTACTAGAGTTCATCAATGAATTTGATGAAGTTGCAGGATACAAAATTAATACTCAGAAATCTGTTTCATTTCTACACTAACAGCAAAAGATCAGAAAGAGAAATTAAGGAAACAATCTAATCTACCACTGCATCAAAAAGCATAAAATACCTAGGAATAAACCTACCTAAGGAGACAAAAGAACAGTACTCTGACACTGATGAAAGAAATCAAAGATAACACAAACAGGTGGAAGGATACACCATGTTCTTGGAAGAATCAATATTGTTAAAATGACTACACTACCCAAGGCAATCTACAGATTCAATGCAATCCGTAACAAATTACCAATGGCGATTTTCACAGAACTAGAATAAAAAACTTTAAAATTTATATTGAAACACAAAAGACCCTGAATAGCCAAAGCAATCCTGAGAAAGTAAATGGAGAGGGAGGAATCAGACTCCCTGACTTCAGACTATACTGCAAAGCTACTGTAATCAAAAAGTATGGTACTGGCACAAAAACAGAAATATAGATCAATGGAACAGGATAGAAAGCCCAGAAATAAACTCATGCACTTATGGTCAATTAATTTATGACAAAGGAGGCAAGAATATACAATGGAAAAAAGACAGTCTCTGCAATAAGTGGTGCTGGGGAAACTGGACAGCTACATGTAAAAAAAAAAAAATTAGAATATTCTCTAACACCATACATAAAAATAAACTAAAAACGGATCAAAGAACTAAATGTAAGGCTGGACACCATAAAACTCTTAGAGGAAAACATAGGAAGAACACTCTTTGACATAAATCACAGCAATATCTTTTCTGATGCATCTCCTAGAGTAATCAAAATAAAAACAAAAATAAACAAATGGGACCTAATAAAACTTAAAACTTCTGCACAGTGAAAGAAACCATAAAGCAAAAAGGCAATCAACAGAATGGGAAAAAAATATCTGCAAATGAAGCAACAGACAAGGGATTAATCTCCCAAATGTACAAACAGTTCATGCGGCACTATGTGAAACAACTATGTGAAACAACTATGTGAAAAAACAACCTAATCAAAAAATGGGCAGAAGACCTAAATAGACACTTCTCCAAAAGAGATATCCAGATGGCCAACAGACACATGAAAAGATGATCAAAGTCACTAATTATCAGAGAAATGCAAATCAAAACTACAGTGAGGTATCTCCTCACACCAGTCAGAATGGCCATCATCAAAAAGTCTACCAACAATAAATGCTGGAGAGGGTGTGAAGAAAAGGAAACCCTCCTACACTGTTGGTGGGAATGTAAATTGGTAAGACTACTATGGAGGACAGTATGGAGGTTCCTTAAAAAACTAAAAATAGAGCTACCATATGATACAGCAATCCCACTCCTGGGCATATATCTGGAGAAAACTGTAACCCAAAAAGATAACACACACCCCAGTGTTCATTGTAGCACTATTTACAATAACCAAACCATGGAAGCAACCTAAATGTCTATCAACAGAGGAATGGATAAAAAAGTTGTGGTACCTATATACAATGGAATATTACTCAGCCATAAAAAAGAATGAAATAATGCCATTTGCAGCAACATGGATGAACCAAGAGATTATCATATGAAGTGAAGTCAGTCAAAGATAAATATAATATCACTCATATGTGGAATCTAATTTTAAAAAATACACAAATGAACTTATTTACAAAATAGAAACAGACTTACAGATATTGAAAACAAACTTATGGTTACCAAAGGGGAAATGTGGTGTGGGGGAAGGATAAATCAGGAGCTTGGGATGAATATACACATACTACTACATGTAAGGTAGATAACCAACAAGGACCTACTGGGTAGCACAGGGAACTATATTTAATATTCTGTGATAACCTCTATGAGAAAAGAATCTATAAAAGAATGAATATATATGTAAAACTGAGTCACTTTGCTGTACACCTGAAACTAACAACATTGTAAATCAACTATACTTCAATAAAATTAAAATATAAAAAATAGATAATAAAAATAATAAAAGCTTTTGCACAGCAAAGGAAACCATCGACAAAACTGAAAAGACAACATACCAAATGGGAGAAAATATTTCTAAATGATGCAACAAACAAGGTGTTGATACCCAAAATGTGTAAACAGTTCATATAACTCAATATTGAAAAAATAAACCCAATTAAAAATAGAAATGAATAGACATTGTTTCCAAAGTGGAAATGCAGATGGCCGACAGGCACATAGAAAGATTGCTCAACATCACTAATCATCAAGGACATGCACATGAAATCCACAATGAGATACCAACTCACACCTGTCAGAATGACTATCATCAAAAACAACCCAAATGACAAATGTTGGCGAGTACGTGGAGAAAAGAACACTTGTACACTGTTGGTGGGAATGTAAATTGGTGCAGCCACTGTGGAAAACAGTATGTAAGTTTCTCAAAAAACTAAAAATAGAACTACCACATGACCCAGCAATTCCACTCCTGGGTATATATCTGAAAAAAAACAAAAATTTGAAAAGATACATGCACCCCAATGCTCATAGCAGCATTACTTACAATTGCCAAGATATGGAAACAACCTAAGTGTCCATCAACAGATGAATGAATAAAGGAGATGTGATCTACATATATATATAAATATATTTATATTTATATAATATAAATATATATATGTGTGTATATATATCACACACACACACACAACGGAATACTACTCAGCATAAATGAAGAACGAAATTCTGCAATTTGCAGCAACATGGCTGGATTTGGAGGGCATTATGCTAAGTGAAATAATTCAGAAAGAGAAGGACAAATACTGTATCATATCATTTATATGTGGAATCTAAAAAATACAACAAACTAGTGAATATGACAAAAAAGAAGCATATGCACAGATATAAGAAAAAACTAGTGATTACTGGTGGCAGGGGCAAATGGGGAGTGGGAGATACAAACTCTTGGGTATAAGATAGGCTCAAGAATGTACTGTATAACACAGGGAATATAGCCAATATTTTGTAATAACTGTAAATGGAAAGTAATCTTTAAAATTGTATAAAAATAAAAAATTTAAAAACATATTTTGTGTTACAGTATGCAAGTGCTACATTCTGAATGTTTATGTTCCCCCAAAATTCGTATGTTGAAATCCTAATGCACAATGTGATGATATTAGTCAATGGGAAGCTTTGGGGGTGATTAGGTCATGAGATTGATGTCCTTATAAAGGAGACCATAGAGAGCTCCCCTGCCCACTTCCACCCTGTAAGGATTCAATGAGAAGTCTGCAAACTGGAAAAGGGCCCTCACCCAACCATGCTGGCACCCTGATCTCAGATTTCTATCCTCCAGAACCATGAGAAATAAGTTTCTGTTCTTTATAAGCTACCCAGTCTATGATACTTTGTTATAGCAGCCTGAATGAACTACGACAGACTGGTACCTTGGAGCACACGGGAGCTATAAAGATGAAGAAGATACTAGTAAACCAAGCAATTATAGTTCATGCTTAGGAATCACATTTCAAGTGATGTTGGGTCAAAAATTGAACAAAATTTCTCTTCAGCATCAAACATTCTCTCATTTGTTTCTTTGTCTCTGAGGCAGATAAATAAAAGCTAAAATGAAGAACTTTGATAGTGTATGATTGAAAAATGTGTCTTACGGAGACAGGAACATTGCCATTGTCTAGTATAGAGGTTAGGTTCTCAGGACTACTATGTAGAATTATTTTCTTCCATTTACCCTCACAGTATAAGATCCCATAATATTTAAAACTGGCAAGTCAAATTTGCTTAGGAAATTTCAAAATTACAAACTTTTTGATCAGACGTTTTTCTCTTCCTATCAACTACATACATTTACTGAGCTTCATTTTTTGTTAGTATCAAAAGCTATTGATTTGCAAGATAAATATTGAGCTGACCTTGCTTTCACCTCGGTTTATATTTACTTCTTAAGTCAAATCTAGAAACTGATCTGACAGCAGTCAATATTAGTTTAAAATTCTTAAAATAGCAGTTTGCTGTAAGGTAATAATTCAGTATTTTATAGATTCTGCCTCAAAGAAATAACAAGGCAATGTAAGTTACCAATTTGCTAGATAAAACTATTTCTGTGTCATCTGGTTTCAAACATGAGGATCTCACTCATGCCAAAGAACATCTTTAATGTATCTTCTAATCTCTGACCCAAAGTATTTCAAATACTTTATCCCACTTGCTCGTGGCAATTGAACACCAGCGTCTTGCTTTGCTTCTAATTATAATTAAGCTATATAATTATTCTCTAAATGACTGATGCTTTCTGTTGGGCCCAGTTCCCTCTGGACTGAATTTTACCTAGAGGTATAATAAATATAGTCAACAGCCATAATGGACTTTGGAAGTTAAAGGTAATAATATATTTGTTACCTCATTAATCAGCTTGTTTTTATCTTTTCAGAGTCTAGGAGATATAAAGCCACAGGTCAAAATTTGCATATATTTATACTATAGAGAAAGAAGGTAAGCTTAGGGGCCTGGTCATAACCAAAGTAATATATTCTACAATTTATTACTTTTGTTAAGGCCATAGCACTCATCTTTTACTTACACTATGTCCCAGTGCTTTGGGGGATGGATGACATACTCATACTACAGAATTCCATAATGCAATCACCTAAAAGGTATTTTTTAAAAAAAACTTAAACCTTAATTTTCCACCTAAGTAACAAATAAGGAAATTTTGTTTTTGAAATAACCTACACCCAATTATGTTCTAAAGAAACAGGTTGTAATATAAAAATATATTTAATCAGACAACCATTTAGGAATTGAGTCTAAATAGCATGGAGATAGATGATGAGGTCAAAACAAAAAACATGTTATATAGTTTTCATTTCACCAGTTAAATGCATCCTACTGTAGGACATTTCAAAGTGTAATATGGGATAGAAGTTATTCATAATCTTTCAAAAGTTTAGTGCATTCTTAGTGAATGACCATCTAACTAGAGCACAATCATGCTAATTGGCCAAACCATGCAAGGAAGATAACAATTGCTTCAGGAAATACTGACACCCACTTGAAATCACATTAGAAAACCTTATGAGTGCAAAGTTAATAATCCTTCCAATACATTTTAAAGAATTTGAGGACAGCTGTGTCTTGTTTATATTCACATCATTACATGCTTAGCACGTATGTGGCTCTCAAATTCATATGCTTACCATAACAAACTTATGCAGATGATTTTTATTCTACATTAATTAACCATCTTTGGGGTTCTTTAGTCAAGTGCTAAATCTAGATTTAGAAGGGACTAGTAAATACAGTGGCTAACTCTATCATGAAGAAAACCCCGCTGGTAAATATTAGAATGGTAAGGTTAGTATTATTCTTTCATTTATTAACTTTTAATCCCACTGTTCTTACAAGCTGCTATTTCTTTTTATCCTGAACTACTTCTTATAATCTATTCCAGCTCCATGATTGTGTGTTTATACTGAATTTAGCATTAGAAGAAATATTCATTATGATACCTAATTGAAAAGATCATGTAGACGAGGTATTTTGAAATGATCAAAATGCAACTGGTAATAAGTATGTAACTGATAAGTTTTGATAGGATTATTTTATGCTATTTTATTTAGTTTTTATGTTACTAACTCATGTCCAAAAGGATAAAAAATATTCAAGAGAAGTCTTCATCTAATTATTCAGTTCTCTCATATATCTAAGAAACTGAAAATGGTTAGAGAGAGATAGTTATTTCCAGAGAATTAGCATTTGAAATTCAACAAAATGAATTCTCTTTTTACCTAGAATTCTTTATATTTTTTGTACTTAGTTTTGGTTAACAGAATGCTGCTTACAGTATCTCTCATTTGTGTAAGTGAAAAACAACTATGTTTTTATTACTTAAAATATTACAAAAAGGGACAATATGCTAAAAATATGCAGTGAACAAATATCATCTGTACAGACTGGAAGAGAACCTTCATAAATTAACCTTATTAGTGCATTACTGTAAGCGAATGCCAAAAACGCTCCTAATTTGCATTAAGATAGATTTTTCAGGTTGGCTGCATGATTTAATTAAAGAAAAGATTAAGAATCATTAAACAAGCTGCTCTACCTTGCAATAACAGAATTCATATCTGATTCAGGTTAACGAAAACACAGATGGTGATTCAGTAACTGTTGAGTTGCTGTAACAGAATGAAAATGATCCCATTAGTTCTCTGGAAATGTGAGGGAATTTGGAAATTAGTATGCAGATACATTGTATGGTGCTAGACAGCTTGGTCTGCTCGGATCATCGCTGATTATACTTTGTTTGGGTTGGCAACACTGAACTTAATAAATGAAAAAATGTTCCAGTATACCACAGTTGGAAACTGTTCAAGGTTGAAATAGGTGTGCAGGCTTTCAAAAGGAGAGAGTTAAGTAAACAAATGTCAATCAATTCAGAGCTGGAAACTTTTTTTTTCTTTAAAGAATGTGTCTGTTCTTGAGAAGCAAGTGTCATAAAAATGGAAACCCTTTACTGGATACATATGTCCGTGTGGTATTTATTATTACAAAAGTATTTTAAATGCATAGTACCAGGTTAAGGGAGATGTGCAAGCGTTTAAATAGCTTTTTTTTTTTCTGGCAGAAATAGAAAAATTCAGTCACTATAAGGATTATTATATTTTTCACAAAAAAATCAATATAACTCTGATGGAAAATGTTATGACAGGATAAAAGAAAAGTGTAAGTATAATGGCTATTGAAAGTTTAAAGGTGTCAATAAGGACCACAAAGTAATCCTCAAGGAGCCTTCTGGGAAAGAACAGCTTAAACAAGTAGCATAGTCAATCACGGCAGCTGACAGAAAAAGCCATTGCGTTCAAGATCTCAACTGCACAAACTGCCTCCATTTTAAACACCTGGTTCACGCCATCAGTCTGAGTGCTCAGCAGCTGACTCTTTGGAATGAATCTCAGTGCCTTAGCTAAAGACCCTTCTGGACAGAGGTCCTCAAAGGCAGGCAGCAAGTGACCCTGTTTGGTTAACATGTTACAATAAAGCAGATACAACAGCAGCAGAGTTAAAGTTGATTTTGGTCTTATAATAATTTCCTAGCAACTAACTTAAAGGCCAGAACACTGATCATGTGGAGTGCTCAGGGGGTTACAATAAAAGTGGAGGTGAGTCATTCCGGATTAAAATGTTCCCTGTTCATTGTGTGTTACAATCTTTCCAGATATTGTACTATACCACAATTTTATCCTACATATGTAAAACATCTTAAAAATTTGATACCACATAGTCTTGGACAACCCATACTTTCTATGAGATAATACTAATCTCATGGAAGACATAAGCCCATTTTCAGTATTAGCACAATAAGGCTTTAAGCAGATTGACTTTTCTCTGGCCACTATTCATTTCATTAAACTTTTTAAGAAGATTTATCATGTTTTTTTCCCAAAACTTACTAAAAATTATAGTCTACAATGCATAATAGCTTCAACACCTGGCAACTTTTAAAGGTACATATGTTATTATAAACATGAGTGTCTTAATTACAAATGACATCCCCATGGTTCCTCTATTACAAGCCCTTTTTATGGCTTTCAAACTAATTTCTAAGGAAATCATATTATTGAGAAGAAATACTACAAAATACTTTCCATGCAGTAGTGGATACAAACTCAGTATATAATTATAAAGGCCTTGGTACACCTCCATTCCTTTTAAGCACAACTTTATATCTGTTTTGTTCTCTTAAAAAAAATCCATGCCAGTTTCCTCAAACACTGTACTATCAAGAAAGACACTTGACTTTACCGGGGAATTATACTAAACATATAAAAAGAAATTATACCTATCTTTCTCAAACTAGTCCAAAACTTTGAAGAGGAGGGGGCACTCCCGAATTCATTCTATGAGGCCAACATTACCCAGATACCAAAACAAGACAAAGACATTACAAAAAAGAAATTTTGGGCCAAAATCTTTGATAAATATTGATGCAAAAATCCTCAAAAAAAAAAAACCCCCCAAACAAAATCCAACAATGCATAAAAAAATCATACAGCAAGATCAAGTTGGATTTATTCCAGGTTCACAAGTATGGTTCAACATATCCAGATCATTCAATGAGATACACCACATTGAGAAAAGGAAAGACAAAAACCACGATCATCTCTATAGATGCAGAAAAAGCATTTGACAAAATTCAACATCCATTCATGATAAAACTCTCATCAGAGTGGTTATAGAGGGAACATATCTCAACATAATAAAGGTCATTTACAACAAACCCACAGCCAACATAATACTCAACAGTGAAAAGCTGAAAGCTTTCCTGCTAAATTCTGGAATAAGACAAGGATGCCCACTCTCACCATTTATATTTAACATAGTATTGGAAGTCCTAGCCACAGCAATCAGACAAGAAAAAGAAAAATGTATTCAAACTGGAAAGAAAGAGGTAAAATTCTCACTATTTGCAGATGACATGATGCTTTATATAGAGAACCCAAAAGTCTCTACCCCAAAATCTATTATAACTAATAAATAAATTCAGCAATGTTGCAGGATATAAGATTAAATATACAGAAATATTTAATTTTTAGTGTAAAGAAATGCAACATATCAGAAAGAGAAAGTAAAAACACAATCCCATTTAAAATTGCATCAAAAAATACCTAGGAATAAAGTATGCAGTGAAAACTATAGAACATTGATAAAGGAAATGAAGATGATTCAAAGAAATGAAAAGATAGCCCATACTCTTGAATTGGAAGAATCAGTATTATTAAAATGCCCCATACTACCCAAAGCAATCTACAGATTTAATGCAATTCCTATCAAAATACCCAGGACATTTTTCATGGAACTAGAACAAATAATCCTAAAATTTACATGGAACCAGAAAAAAAACCCAAATTGCCAAAGCAATCCTGAGAAAAAAGAAAAGAGCTGGAGGTAAACCCTCCCAGACTTCAGCCTATATTACAAAGCTACAGTAATCAAAACAGCATGGTATTGGCATAAATAGAGACACATAGATCAATGGAACAGAATAGAAAGCCAAGAATTAAACCCACAGATCTACGATCAGTTAATCTATGACAAAGGAGGCATGAATATACAATGGAGAAAAGACAGTCTCTCTTCAACAAGTGGTGCTGGGAAAGCTGGACAGCTACATGTGAAACAATGAAATTAGAACATTTCCTCATACCATATACAAAATAAACTCAATGGTTTAAAGACCTAAATGTAAGACATGACACCATAAAACTCCTAGAAGAGAACACTGGTGAAATGCTCTTTGATATAAATCATAGCAATATTTTCTTAGATCTTTTTCCTAAGGCAAAAAAATAAAAGCAAAAATAGACAAATGGGATCTTATCAAACTTAAAAGATTTTGCACTGCAAAGGAAACCATCGATAAAAGGAAAAGATAAACTAAGGAATGGGAGAAAATATTTGCAAATAATGGGATCAACAAAGGGTTAATATCCAAAATTTACAAATAGCTTATACAACTCAATATCAAAATAACAATCCAATCAAAAAATGGGCAGAAGACTTGAATGGATATTTTTCCAAAGAAGACATACAGATGGCTAACAGACACATGAAAAGATGTTCAACATTGCTAATTAGAGAAATTCAAATCAAAATCACAATGATATATCTCTTCATACCTGTCAGAATGGCAATCATCAAAAAGTCTACAAATAACAAATGCTGGAGAGGATGTGAAGAAAAGTGAACAATTCTATACTGTTGGTAGGAATGTAAATTGGTGTAGCCACTATGGAAAACAATATGGAGGTTCCTTAAAAAACTAAAAATAGAACTACCATTTATCCAGCAATTTCAATCCTGGGTATAGATCCCCCAAAAAACAAAAATGCTATTTCAAATAGATACATGCACCTCAACATTCATAGCAGCACTACTTACAAAACAAGTAAGACACGGAAGCAACCCAAGTTCTCATCAACAGATGACTGGCATAAGATATATATGTGTACAATGTGATATATATGTGTACAATGGAATACTACTTAGCCATAAAAGAGAATGAAATATTGCCATTTGCAGCAATGTGGATGGATCTAGAGAAGATTATGCTTACTGAAATAGGTCGGAGACAAATACTGTGATATCACTCATAAGTGGAATCAAAAAATAATACAAATGAATGTATATACAAAATAAAAACAGACTCACAGACATAGAAAACAAATATGGTTACCAAAGGGGAGAGGGCAGGGGGAGGGAAAAATTATGGGTATGGGAATAACAGATACAAACTACTATACAAAAAATAGATAAACAACAAGGATTTACTGTATAGCACAGGGAATTATACTCAGGGTCTTATAATAATCTATAATGGAATATAATCTGTAAAAATTATCTATGCTGTACACTGAAACAGATACAATACTGTAAATAAACTATATTTAAATTAAAAAAAAGGAAAAAAAAGATGCTGGTATATGAATTGCATGTAAAATATGCTTCTATTTTAAGTTGAAATGTTTAAGAAACTAGATCAAGGTATTTACCACTAACAGTATAGCACTGTCCCTGTTACAGATCGAATGGATGCCACCTTCACACTGAATGCACAATGATTGTTAGCTACATTTAAACATGATTATCTGAAGATTTTCAGGCACTTCCCTCCCCCAATGTTCAATAATGATTTTAACTAGATTTTTCTTGTACGGCATCAGTTTTATTCATTATCTCCATGTCTAAATATTCTTTTGAAAAGTTTGAAGCCAAGTGAACAGAGGTTTTGGAAAGATTTATGATACATGGCAATTTTTTTATGCTATTTAAAATTACTTAACCCACTTCCTTTAAAACAAGAGACTATTCTGTGGCAATTGGTAATTACTTTTTTATTGTTATGAAGCTGTTTATAGGTGTTGCAATATTAACTCTGCAATGACTTGGAGAAAATTTGATCCATAAAAGTAAAAAAATAAAATATAAGGAATAAATAAACAGTGGTCTTCTCTATTTTATAAAAAGCTTCATGATAGGATTCTTTATTATAAAAAGTTAATTCCTGATTGCTATAACTTACTTTACCAAATAAAGCAAATATTTACCCATATTTTAGATAAACTTTCCTATATGACATCAAGTTGGGTAAATATATAGTATAAATCAATTTCACAATGCTATATTATGTTTCAAAGGCCATCAAAATTAAAATACACTTTAAATATAAACCAAATATGGGGCTTCCCTGGTGGCTCAGTGGTCGAGAGTCCGCCTGCAGGGGACACGGGCTTGTGCCCCAGTCCGGGAAGATCCCACAAGCCGCGGAGCGGCTGGGCCCGTGAGCCATGGCCACTGAGCCTGCGCATCTGGAGCCTGTGCTCTGCAACGGGAAAGGCCACAGCAGTGAAAGGCCCGCGTACCACAAAAAACCCCACAAAAAACCAAATATGTGTAGAAGAATGAAGGTTTGGTATTACCTTTAGTTGCTCTGCACTTGTTATCTTTCCTTAAGTTACTATTTAAAAATTATCTATTATACTGCACATGATCCCAAGATTTAAATTACTTTATTTTTCAGTATTACCCTGTTACTATTTGTATTTCATAGATTATCAAGTTGAAATTTTTAACTTACCAAAATTTTCATAGCTAAACAAGATTGGAACATGGCGCTTCTGATGCCAAATTCAGTTATCTTCCCTTAAATAGATATTAACTTTAACTAATGCAACTATTGCAACCCTAACTATACTTCTGATTCAAAAAAGCCATTTCGTGGTAAATAATACAGGTAAGGGGCAGTTCTGTCTTCAATTTGTACTGTACCAAATTGATTTTGACTTGCTGACATGTTGTTTCACACAGTGTTCTGTAACTTGTTTCTCACTTGTGTGGTCTATGTTTCCAGCAATGTAGATTTAAGTACTGATCTCAGTCACCACTGTGCCCAGGATGGAGAATGAATGTCTCTGCCACAGCACCAAAATCCATACAAAAAAGGAATCAAAGTCTCTACTGGAGAGTCTTTGTTTACTTACCCACAACCAATAAATTAAGGAGTACATTTGTTTAGCATTCACTTATATGAACAAATTGTTTCCATAGAGTGGTGGGGAAGAGTTCCTTACCCCAAATTCCTGGAGGAAAGTCAAGACTATGTTCAAAGAAAAGAGGGCCCTGAGCTACTAATTATTCAGCAACCACATTAATCTGCCTACCTGCCCTGGAGAAATTTTGTTCTAGCTCTTGTCCAGAGCAGACCCACTATTCTCCATGCTCTGCTTAAGGCTCACCTGTTCTTAATAGAAGGAATTCTGTCTACTGCAAAGGCAAAGTTAAAAATAAGTGGGTGAGGGAGAGAATGTGTTCAAAGAACAAATTATACTGTCCATATTAGATAAATGGAAGCAGGGGAAGGAGCTCTATGGAGGAGGGACAAATAGGGGATGGGGAGAGGGAAGGGATAGGGGGAGGGAGGAGGGGGAGAGGAGGAAGAAGCAAAGGTGAAAGGAGGAAGAAAGAGGGGAGGGGGAGAGGGATAAGAAGAAGAAGAGGAAGAAGAGAAGGAAGAGAAGAAGAGAGAAATCATGATGCAAACCAAAAAAAAAAAAAAAAAAATTAAAACAAGACCAAAAAGAGGAGTGGGGGACAGATTGTGAGATGACAGGGGAAAACTCATGATAATCCATATGCCAAAACAAAAGTGTCATGAATCCAGAGTTGTTGTTTCTTCTTCTTTTCCCCCAATTAACATTCCACCCGCTTCCTCTATCTTCTCATGGAGTAAACTATGGACACTCCTTCCCTGACAGGGTTCTCATTTTCTCCCTCAGCCCACAGATCAGCCTTGGTAGACAAGGCATGAAAGCATGGTCATTAGGTCAGTGCCACTGTCCAATAGCTAACAAAAAGGGCAAAGAAAGAAATGGCGGTAATCCCCATAAGCAGGCTAGTTTAGAGTTATGCCAAGGAGGTGCCAGGGAAATCAGTAAATATGTCAACTGTCAACAAAGTTAACAAACATCTTGGTACTTTGTTATTTAGGTCACCTCATCCTTTTTAACTATAATTCCCTCAAGGGTCAAAAAAGGACATTAGTATTTAAACAGAAGGCAACTCTAGGAAATGGGAATTTTTTTCTCTATGCATGTATTTTAAGTTTCTTTTGGGTATAGCATCCCACGGGACCAACGAAAGCTTCAATTGTTCTATTCCCTGATATATTTTATGTCTTTCTACATCTTTATTGATCAATGGCGTCTGGCTGCCACAACTCCCTTCAAAATAGAGGTCCTGGTGGCGCAGTGGTTGAGAGTCCGCCTGGTGATGCAGGGGACACGGGTTCGTGCCCCAGTCCGGGAGGATCCCACATGCTGCGGAGCTGTGAGCCATGGCCGCTGAGCCTGCGCGTCTGGAGCCTGTGCTCCGCAACAGGAGAGGCCACAGCAGGGAGAGGCCCGCGTACCACAAAATAAAAAAGTAGAGAACCCCACAGGATCTGCAGAATTAATTCCTCAGTAAAAATAAGATGGGCTGTAGTCTCACAGCCTAATGCTGTGCTGATTGCTTTGCTATACGTACTGGTTAAGTTGTGTAAATGTGGCATCAAAATGAAAGAAAAAAAATGAAGACTAAAGAGGGTAGAATTAATAAAATTAGACATAATGTCTACCTTAAATGCTATGGTAAGAATTAAATACACATAAAATATTAAGCTTTCAATACATTAGTTATCATTAACAGTTTTTATTATTTATGAAATGTGTAGACAGATACATGATACAAGGATTTCATGTGGATCAGCGTATTAAAATTGAAATTTTAGACAGGAAAAAATTCCCTTTGTTTCTCCCCCAAAGACAGCCCATCTTTCTCTATAATCTCCCAAAGTACATCTAAGTGGCAAGTCAAGATTTTTCAGATTTCATAAAATGGGAAAGTGGTATAGTCTCTTTAGCCTGCTTTGCCTCTAGAGAAAATAGAGGTGAATTTAACTGGTATACAATTGTTTTGACAGCTAAGGTATCTGAATCAGTCATATTCCTGGGATGTAATTGGAGATGGGATCCATTTTCAATGAACACTGAGTACTTCCATTCAAAGCATCAGTTTCATTATTTGGTTCTCCTTCCATGTATCATGGCAATACATACTATGGAGCACTAAGATAAAATTGTGGAAATTGGAAAAATACTTCCTAGAGATACTGTTTGAATTTGGGAATAACTGTTATAAGTTCATAGAAAGAAGTTATAAATCTAAGACACAGCTAAAGAAAGAATTTGCAATTTCCAGTGACAGCTCCAGTTAATAACACAACTCTGTGTAGGACCTGAAGATTTACAGAGCCTTTTGGCAAGATGATCACTGTACTTTCATGTAAGATGATGTTTCTTACCATTACAAGGTGCTTTGAGGGCAGCTTAATTTATCCTAATACCCACTGGAAAATATTGTAGAGATTGACAGATTTTTTTTTTAATGGAGAAAAACATTGAAAAACAGTAAATTACGCTATAAAGTGACATTCACATGCTCAGCACAGTTCTTAGTCTATGGTAAGTACTTAGTAAATATTTATTGATTGATCAAACTATTGTCCATGCTTTAAAATTCCTAAATGGGCCTAAAATAAAGAGAATGATTCTTTTCCTAATTAATAAGCAAATGAATGAAAATTAAGAAATATAAAGTCAGATTTTTTTAATACAAGTTTGTTCTGGGAATTATAGTATATAGAGGCTCAGAATTTTAAGTATTATATGAACCTAAATATCATCTGGTACAACTCAATCATTTTTTAGATGATTATATAGAGGTCCAGATAGGTTTTAGTAGACTTTTGAAAATGATGGTGAATTAGTATATTAGTACATTATTCTTATGGAGCTAAAGGTCTATATTTTAGTTTAATAATTAGGATGAAAATAAAATCTTTACTAATATAGCTAGATCAGAAGATCAAAATAACAGTTTGACATTGACATCTATATTTACTAATATCAAGCACCAAATCGAAGGTGAGACAGGCCAGTCTGAAAAAGTGGTTATCCAGGACCCAGTTACCTGATACTCAGACACTCACCTCCTATTTGGGATTCAAAACAAAACCAAGAGTTCAAAATTAAGAGATTATTTTATGTTTAGTTTTTAAAAGAGCTACTGAAATGCTGTTACACATATTCAGGGATCTGGGTTCGATGGGCTGTCCCAAACCTAGTAAGAAATTACTTAAGTAGGGAGCTTACTTTGGATGACCCAGAATACAGGTGCCTGTGTCTGTTTAGTAATTACATTCACTGCCAGCAGTAAAGAGGGGTAGAGCTTGGGCCTGCACTCCCAGTTTCCTAGGGCAGAGGATGTGAGTATTCCCATGCACAAGATGTGGGCCACATGGAGAAGAGGGGCCACTTGTGGCCTCTTAGGTTCCTGCTGAAGAAGGCCTGGCAGGACAAGGGACTCCAACAAGGAGAGTTTGGGACGAGTAGACATGGAAGACCATGAGGCGAGAAGCAGGGGCAATCAGAAGAATAAAGGATGCAGCATCCATGCCACAAAATATTGTCAGAGGGACCAATGCAGGGCAGGAAGAACTCATAAAAGTGCCCATGAAAGTCAACATTAAACATCTGCTCACCAGAGGGTCTCCATGCCAGTTGACAATGGCACCCGCCACATGGGGCTAGCTATACTCTTTCCCCACGACCTCTCAGCCTCCTCAGTCTGACCTTTAAGAGGTCAGAAGTAACAAAATGATGGAGGAGGAGGAGAAATGGATGGTAGGGGAGGACCAAAGAGAAGCACAGACTTCCCTGCCCTCTCCTGCTGCCCCAAGCAGGCCCTGATCTGGGGGAGAGAAGACTTAGTGCCTGATCAAGTTAAGAGTCAGGATTATTCCAGAAGATGAGTGTTCTATTTTCTGAATTGAAACTGGGTTTTTGACTTAAAGCAACCAGAGGACTTTTATTACCAGTAAATGCCTAGAGGGGAAACAGACCTGCTAGTACTTCTCTAGTGACTGGGAAAGACTTTCTTGGATTAAATAAATTTTAAAGGGATAGTGGCAGCCTAAAATAAAGTTATATTTTGCTTATGTTCCACAAATCCTGCATGAGCTTATAGAACTCTTCACTAATGCAACTATGAAGTATATAGGAAAATACACATCACATTTATTGATATTATAATATTAACTAGACATAAAATACTTCCAAAATATTCAGTAAATTTTGCTATGAGACTAGCCACCTCTTTTCAGGTTCTTCTATCATTTAGCTAGTAGGAATTTGGTTAGAGCAGTCATTATCAGTTGGGGTGATTTTGTCTGGAGACATTTTTGGTTGTCACAACTGGGGGTTGCTGCTGGCATCTAGTGGGTAGAGACCAGGGATGATGCTAAACATCCTACAATGCCCAGGACGGCCCCCACAGAAAAGAATTATCTAGACTTAAATGTCAATAGTTTCATGATTGAGTTAGAGGCATAATTAAGTAACTATTGTAAGTTAGCCAGCAAAGCTGAGAAAAGACACCATTCAAAGCTTGCAGATTTAACAAATGAAATCTGGATAGCCTATAGACTATCTTCCCGTATTCTCACTGGCTACCTCTTGTCAGTTCCATCTCCTAGAAATTCCTTCTCTGATCTATCTATTCTTGGAGTGCCTCAGAGCTCAATGCCACCTTTCCTATTTATGTGTCTCTAGTTATTGTCATCTCAATTTGTAAAATAAACAGGCTAGAACAAATGATCATTTGGGTTGTTTCTACCTATGACATTGAAAGATTCATGTATTTAACAATTTTTTTCACAAATTCACAATGGGGGGAAAGAAATAATGTAAAGTAAATAGCAAATGAAGAGAAATAATGTACATGAATAATTTGATAAACAAAACAATTCATAAAAGTACGTTAGTATGGGACTTTGGTCCCAATACATTTTCCAATCAGATAGATTTAATGATATGGAAACTATGATGGTTTTGCCTTCTATTCTACATTCTGATTTAATTATGATGCAAGGGGTGAGCTTATTGGTGCCTGATGTGGTGCCTAGAGCCAAAGGGTGTTCAGTAAATGTTTGTGACATGAAAGAATAAAATATTTCCCATTGTTATTAGGGAATCAATTTTTGTGATTCTTTCTAGATCATGCAAGTGCATTTTTTTTCCTGGGAGATGTGGAAAGTTCCCTCCCTTCACTCTGGACATATCTCTAAACTAGTAGAAGTATTTGCCTATAAGCCCAGCTCTCAAATATTAGTAATAAGGGCAGATTGGTCAGTGAAATCAATGGCTACTCTCATTTAATAATCCTGAAACAACCTATCTACTTGATAAGAGTACCTTGGTTAAATTAAGTAGATGGTCATAAATAGTTAGCTATTATTCCATTTAGGGAAGAACAGAATTTGGAAGATGAGCAGAGAGGGAAAGTCAAGGTAAATTCTAAACAAACTTTCTGATTTTACATACAATCTACTAAAAACCTCTTCTGTTTACTCCCACCCTTTGCCTGCTTTATTAGATACATAGGGAAATTTATGCTTCTTCTACTTGAAACATACAATTTTAGTAGGAATTTGACCACCTAAAAAGAGATCCA
This sequence comes from Leucopleurus acutus, assembly GCF_964270905.1. Lineage (NCBI taxonomy): Eukaryota > Metazoa > Chordata > Mammalia > Artiodactyla > Delphinidae > Leucopleurus > Leucopleurus acutus. The sequence continues at coordinate 34,253,474 of NC_139149.1, read as the reverse complement.
AACCATCTCATGTCTACAGAACCATTCCGACAAAATGGAGAAATACCTTTAATTTGAAATATTCTTGAGGGGGATCAATGTTACCCATGCCCACACTAATTCTAAAATTAAACCTTTAATGTTTGGGATGAGGGGAAGATGGTGGAAGAGTAAGACACGGAGATCACCTTCCTCCCCACAGATACACCAGAAATACATCTACACGTGGAACAACTCCTACAGAACACCTACTGAACGCTGGCAGAAGACCTCAGACCTCCCAAAAGGCAAGAAAGTCCCCAACGTACCTGGGTAGGGCAAAAGAAAAAACACAGACAAAATGATAGGAACGGGACTTGCACCAGTGGGAGGGAAGTGTGAAAAAGGAAAGGTTTCCACACACTAGGAAGCCCCTTTACGGGCGGAGACTGTGGGTGGCGGAGGGGGAAAGCTTCAGAGCCACGGAGAAGAGCACAGTAACAGGGGTGCCAGGGGCAAAGCGGAGAGATTCTCGCACAGAGGATCGGTGCCGACCGGCACTCACCAGCCCGAGAGGCTTGTCTGCTCACCCGCCGGGGCGGGCGGGGCTGGGAGGTGAGGTTCGGGCTTTGGTCGGAGCGCAGGGAGAGGACTGCTGTTGGTGGCTTGAACACAGCCTGCAGGGGGTGAGTGCAGCTAGCCGGGAGGGAGTCCGGGGAAAAGTCTGGACCTGCCGAAGAGACAAGAGACTTTTTCTTCCCTCTTTGTTTCCTGGTGCACAAGGATAGGGGATTAAGAGCGCTGCTTAAAGGAGCTCCAGAGACGGGCATGAGCCGCGGCTAAAAGTGCGGACCCCAGAGACGGGCATGAGACGCTAAGGCTGCTGCTGCCGCCACCAAAAAGCCTGTGTGCGAGCACAGGTCACTATCCACACCCCCCTTCCGGGGAGACTGCGCAGCCCGCCACTGCCAGGGTCCCGGGATCCAGGGACAACTTCCATGGGAGAATGCACGGCGTGCCTCAGGCTGGTGCAACATCACGCTGGCCTCTGCCACCGCAGGCTTGCCCTGCACTCCGTGACCCTCCCTCCCCGAGGCCTGACTGAGCCATAGTCCCCTAATCAGTAGCTCCTTTAACCCCGTCGTGTCTGAGCAAAAAACAGACGCCCTCCAGCTACCTACACGCAGAGGCGGGGCCAAATCCAAAGCTGAGCCCCTGGGAGCTGTGAGAACAAAGAACAGAAAGGGAAATCCCTCCCAGCAGCCTCAGAAGCAGCGGATTAAAGCTCCACAATCAACTTGATGTACCCTGCATCTGTGGAATACATGAATAGACAACGAATCATCCCAAATTGAGGAGGTGGACTTTGAGAGCAAGAGTTATGATTTTTTCCCCTTTTCCTCTTTTTGTGAGTGTGTATGTGTATGCTTCTGTGTGAGATTCTGTCTGTATAGCTTTGCTTCCACCATTTGTCCTAGGGTTCTATCTGTCCGTTTTTTTTTTTTTAATTTTTTTTCTTAATAATTATTTTTTATTTTAATAACCTTATTTTATTTTATCTTCTTTCTTTCTTTCTTTCCTTCTTTCTTTCTTCTTCTACTAATTCTTTCTTTCTACATTTTCTCCCTTTTATTCTGAGCTGTGTGGATGAAAGGCTCTTGGTGCTACAGCCAGGAGTCAGTGCTGTGCCTCTGAGGTGGGAGAGACAACTTCAGGACAATGGTCCACAAGAGACCTCCCATCTCCACATAATATCAATTGGTGAAAATCTCCCAGACATCTCCATCTCAACACCAGCACCCAGCTTCACTCAACGACCAGCTAGCTACAGTGCTAGACACCCTATGCCAAACAACTAGCAAGACAGGAACACAACCCCACCCATTAGCACAGAGGCTGCCTAAAATCATAAGTCCACAGACACCCCAAAACACACCACCAGACGTGGACATGCCCACCAGAAAGACAAGATCAAGCCTCATCCACCAGAACACAGGCATTAGTCCCCTCCACCAGGAAGCCTACACAACCCACTGAACCAACCTTAGCCACTGGGGACAGACACCATAAACAATGGGAACTATGAACCTGCAGCCTGCAAAAAGGAGACCACAAACACAGTAATATAAGCAAAATGAAAAGACAGAAAAACACACAGCAGATGAAGGAGCAAGATAAAAACCCAACAGACCTAATAAATGAAGAGGAAATAGGCAGTCTACCTAAAATAAGAATTCAGAATAATGATAGTAAAGATGATCCAAAATCTTGGAAATAGAATAGACAAAATGCAAGAAACATTTAACAAGGACATAGAAGAACTAAAGATGAAACAAACAACGATGAACAACACAATAAATGAATGAAAAATACTGTAGATGGGATCAATAGCAGAATAACTGAGGCAGAAGAACGGATAAGTGATCTGGAAGATAAAATAGTGGAAATAACTACTGCAGAGCAGAATAAAGAAAAAAGAATGAAAAGAACTGAGGACAGTCTCAGAGACCTCTGGGACAATATTAAATGCACCAACATTTGAATTATAGGGGTTCCAGAAGAAGAAGAGAAAAAGAAAGGGACTGAGAAAATATTTGAAGAGATTATAGTTGAAAACTTCCCTAATATGGGAAAGGAAATAGTTAATCAAGTCCAGGAAGCACAGAGAGTCCCATACAGGATAAATCCAAGGAGAAATACACCAAGACACATATTATTCAAACTGTCAAAAATTAAATACAAAGAAAACATATTAAAAGCAGCAAGGGAAAAACAACAAATAACACACAAGGGAATCCCCTAAGGTTAACAGCTGATCTTTCAGCAGAAACTCTGCAAGCCAGAAGGGACTGGCAGGACATATTTAAAGTGATGAAGGAGAAAAACCTACAACCAAGATTACTCTACCCAGCAAGGATCTCATTCAGATTTGACGGAGAAATTAAAACCTTTACAGACAAGCAAAAGCTGAGAGAGTTCAGCACCACCAAACCAGCTTTACAACAAATGCTAAAGGAACTTCTCTAGGCAAGAAACACAAGAGAAGGAAAAGAACTACAATAATGAACCCAAAACAATTAAGAAAATGGGAAGAGGAACATACATATCGATAATTACCTTAACTGTAAATGGACTAAATGCTCCCACCAAAAGACACAGATTGGCTGAATGGATATGAAAACAAGACCCATATATATGCTGTCTACAGGAGACCCACTTCAGACCTAGAGACACATACAGACTGAAAGTAAGGGGATGGAAAAAGATATTCCGTGCAAATGGAAACCAAAAGAAAGCTGGAGTAGCAATTCTCATATCAGACAAACAGACTTTAAAACATAGACTATTAGAAGAGACAAAGAAGGATACTACATAATGATCAAGGGATTGATCAAAGAAGATATAACAATTGTAAATATTTATGCACCCAATATAGGAGCACCTCAATACATAAGGAAAATACTAACAGCCATAAAAGGGGAAATCGACAGTAACACATTCATAGTAGGGGACTTTAACACCCCACTTTCACCAATGGACAGATCATCCAAAATGAAAATAAATAAGGAAACACAAGCTTTAAATGATACATTAAACAAGATGGACTTAATTGATATTTATAGGACATTCCATCCAAAAACAACAGAATACACATTTTTCTCAAGTGCTCATGGAACATTCTCCAGGACAGATCATATCTTGGGTCCCAAACAAGCCTTGGTAAATTTCAGCAAACTGAAATTGTATCAAGTATCTTTTCTGACCACAATGCTATGAGACTAGATATCAATTACAGGAAAAGATCTGTAAAAAATACAAACACATGAAGGCTAAACAATACACTACTTAATAACGAAGTGATCACTGAAGAAATCAAAGAGGAAATAAAAAAATACCTAGAAACAAATGACAATGGAGACACGACGACCCAAAACCTATGGGATACAGCAAAAGCAGCTCTAAGAGGGAAGTTTAAAGTAATACAATCCTACCTTAAGAAACAGGAAACATCTCGAATAAACAACCTAACCTTGCACCTAAAGCAATTAGAGAAAGAAGAACAAAAAACCCCAAAGTTAGCAGAAGGAAAGAAATCATAAAAATCAGATCAGAAATAAATGAAAGAGAAATTAAGGAAATGATAGCAAATATCAATAAAACTAAAAGCAGGTTTTTTGAGAAGATAAACAAAATAGATAAACCACTAGCCAAACTCATCAAGAAAAACAGGGAGAAGACTCAAATCAATAGAATTAGAAATGAAAAAGGACAAGTAACAACTGACACTGCAGAAATACAAAAGATCAGAGAGATTACTACAAGCAACTCTCTGCCAATAAAATGGACAACCTGGAAGAAATGGACAAATTCTTAGAAATGCACAATGTGGCAAGACTGAATCAGGAAGAAATAGAAAATATGAACAGACCAAACACAAGCACTGAAATTGAAACTGTGATTAAAAATCTTCCAACAAACATAACCCCAGGACCAGATGGCTTCACAGGCGAATTCTATCAAACATTTAGAGAGCTAACACCTATCCTTCTCAAACTCTTCCAAAATATAGCAGAGGGAGGAACACTCCCAAACTCATTCTACGAGGCCACCATCACCCTGATACAAAAACCAGACAAGGATGTCACAAAGAAAGAAAACTATAGGCCAATATCACTGATGAACATAGATGCAAAAATCCTCAACAAAATCCTAGCAAACAGAATCCAACAGCACATTAAAAGGGTCATACACCTTGATCAAGTGGAGTTTATTCCAGGAATGCAAAGATTCTTCAATATATGCAAATCAATCAATGTGATAAACCATATTAACAAATTGAAGGAGAAAAACCATATGATCATCTCAATAGATGCAGAGAAAGCTTTCAACCAAATTCAACACCCATTTATGATAAAAACCCTGCAGAAAGTAGGCATAGAGGGAACTTTCCTCAACATAATAAAGGCCATATATGACAAACCCACAGCCAACATCGTCCTCAATGGTGAAAAACTGAAAGCATTTCCACTAAGATCAGGAACAAGACAAGGTTGCCCACTCTCACCACTCTTATTCAACATAGTTTTGGAAGTTTTAGCCATAGCAATCAGAGAAGAAAAGGAAATAAAATGAATCCAAACCTGAAATGAAGAAGTAAAGCTGTCACTGTTTGCAGATGACTTGATACTATACATAGAGAATCCTAAAGATGCTACCAGAAAACTACTAGAGGTAATAAATGAATTTGGCAAAGTAGCAGGATACAAAATTAATGCACAGAAATGTCTGGCATTCCTATACACTAATGATGAAAAATCTGAAAGTGAAATCAAGAAAACACTCCCATTTACCATTGCAACAAAAAGAATATCTAGGTATAAACCTACCTAAGGAGACAAAAGACCTGTATGCAGAAAATTATAAGACACTGATGAAAGAAATTAAAGATGATACAAATAGATGGAGAGATATACCATGTTCTTGGATTAGAAGAATCAATATTGTGAAAATGACACTACTACCAAAGCAATCTACAGATTCAATGCAATCCCTATCAAACTACCACTGGCATTTTTCACAGAACTAGAACAAAAAATTTCACAATTTGTATGGAAACACAAAAGACCCTGAATAGCCAAAGCAATCTTGAGAACGAAAAATGGAGCTGGAGGAATCAGGTTCCCTGACTTTAGACTATACTACAATGCTACAGTAATCAAGACAATATGGTACTGGCACAAAAAAAGAAAGATAGATCAATGGAACAGGATAGAAAGCCCAGAGATAAACCCACGCACATATGGTTACCTTATGTTTGATAAAGGAGGCAGGAATGTACAGTGGAGAAAGGACAGCCTCTTCAATAAGTGGTGCTGGGAAAACTGGACAAGTACATGTAAAAGTATGAGATTAGATCACTCCCTAACACCATACACAAAACTAAGCTCAAAATGGATTAAAGACCTAAATGTAAGGCCAGAAACAATCAAACTCTTAGAGGAAAACATAGGCAGAACACTTTATGATATAAATCACAGCAAGATCCTTTTTGACCCACCTCCCAGAGAAATGGAAATAAAAACAAAAATAAACAAATGGGACCTAATGAAACTTCAAAGCTTTTGCACAGCAAAGGAAACCATAAACAAGACCAAAAGACAGCCCTCAGAATGGGAGAAAATATTTGCAAATGAAGCAACTGACAAAGGATTAATCTCCAAAATTTACAAGCAGCTCAATAACAGGAAAACAAACAACCCAATCCAAAAATGGGCAGAAAACCTAAATAGACATTTCTCCAAAGAAGATATACAGACTGCCAACAAACACATGAAAGAATGCTCAACACCATTAATCATTAGAGAAATGCAAATCAAAACTACAATGAGATATCATCTCACACCAGTCAGAATGGCCATCATCAAAAAATCTAGAAAGAATAAATGCTGGAGAGGGTGTGGAGAAAAGGAAACACTCTTGCACTGCTGGTGGGAATGTGAATTGGTACAGCCACTATGGAGAACAGTATGGAGTCTCCTTAAAAAACTACAAATAGAACTACCATATGATCCAGCAATCCCACTACCGGGCATATACCCTGAGAAAACCATAATTCAAAAAGAGTCATGTACCAAAATGTTCATTGCAGCTATATTTACAATAGCCCGGAGATGGAAACAACATACGTGTCCATCATCGGATGAATGGATAAAGAAGATGTGGCACATATATACAATGGAATATTACTCAGCCATAAAAAGAAATGAAATTGAGCTATCTGTAATGAGGTGGATGGACCTAGTGTCTGTCATACAGAGTGAAGTAAGTCAGAAAGAGAAAGACAAATACTGTATGGTAACACATATATATGGAATTTAAGAAAAAAAATGTCATGAAGAACCTAGCATTAAGACAGGAATAAAGACTCAGACCTACTAGAGAATGGACTTGAGGATATGGGGAGGGGGAAGGGTAAGCTGTGACAAAGCGAGAGAGAGGCATGGACATATATACACTACCAAATGTAAGGTAGATAGCTAGTGGGAAGCAGCCGTATAGCACAGGGAGATCAGCTCGGTGCTTTGTGACTGCCTGGAGTGGTGGGAGAGGGAGGGTGGGAGGGAGGGAAACGCAAGAGGGAAGAGATATGGGAACATATGTATATGTATAACTGATTCACTTTGTTGTAAAGCAGAAACTAACACACCATTGTAAAGCAATTATACTTTAATAAAGATGTAAAAAAAAAAGCAAAAAGAAACTTTAATGTTTGATGAATTAAGGTTCATCCAGAGACGTAACAGTGTAAGAACAATTTCTGATTCCAGAATGTGAATTTTGCATAAGTTTGTTTGCAGTCTGAAATAGACTATAATAATCTAATCAAATAAGCTTTGAAAATGCCGATCTTCCTTATCTCCTGTTTCCCCATTCCCTTTCATTCATCCCTTTTCCTCGATCACTTCTTTTATTGGGTTGGCCAAAAAGTTCGCTTTTTCCATAACATGGAAAAACTCGAATGAACTTTTTGGCCAAATCAATATATTTTGAAATGCATTATCTTTCTAACCAGTTGACTAAGAACATGAATCCACTAGGTACTTGATGTTACCTTGAATTGCTGCAATTCCATGCATATGTTAGGTCTACAGCACACAGCCCATGGGCCTTTTTTTGGCTACAAATAACAATAATTTCTTGTTTGCCCTTTCGTTTTCTGTTACTTCCCATTAGAGGTAGAGTGGCATGTTACTGACTCACACTATTTCAGTCAGATCACATATAATACAGCCCAATCCAGCAGGAGTGATCATAAAAACAGAATTCTCTCTCACCCTGGGAGGTTTGCCTTTCCTGGTCAAAGGTTGAAAGAAATGTATGGAAGTTCACATTAACACCACCCACGGCTTACCAGGCTCTGAATACAGCACAACTTTAGTAAGGGCGCTCCATGGACATTTTTGCATAGGTTGAGAGGGGTATAGTGAGGAGATATCAGTAAAAATACCTGCCAGCAAAACCCATAGTGATAGACTGCCATCTAAAAATACCAGCATTATCCAATTGCTAAAGCATTGTAAGAGAAAACAGATTTAAAATTCAGAATGCACTTTCTTGTTGCTTTTGTTTCCATGTTCCTTGGGAAGAAGACAAAATTAACAAACATTCATGTGTCTTCATAAGATTGTGCTTTTGTAAAAACCTCATTAATTCTAAAGTAACTTTAGATGGGACCTAAGGGTAAAGGAGGCAGAGTAAAAGTAAAACACAGTATCTCTTTCCTGCAATATCTCCTCACTGCTCCAGGAAGAAAAAGGAAAACCTACCACCACCATAAATGCCTCAAGGGTAGCACAGAAAGGGTAAGTTCATTATGGCAGCCAAGCAGACAAAATGGAACATTCTAACGTGGCTTGTATTTTTGCTAGTCTGCTATGCCTTCCCTCTCATTACCTAAATATAGTGCTGGAGAGACAATGTGAATGAGCAGAATTTAAACTATTCAATTTAGAAAGAAACAGATTAATGACCCGGGATGAGATGGCGGGGTGGCGGGGGGCAATTACAAAAAATCTACTGGGCAAAGTTCCTACCTACAGCGGCAGGATCTCAGGGGACAACATAGAAAGGGCCACCTGGGCTTCCCCCATTATTTATGCTCAGTTTAGGGGGGTAACCAGAGAGGTAGCTGCCAATTATCAAAATCAAATGAAGCTGAATATCTCAGGTAATAAAAATAGAATTTATGAGAACTGAATATAAAGAGAAAATAAGACAATATCTTTGGAAACAGAAAAGGTGGGAGGATAAAACAAGCCCGAGGTGCTGCGTGACCTCCTTGCCCCCAGTTGTCAGCATTGGTGCAATGGGCACCCTAATACGTTCCCTAGTTAATGCAGATTTTGATTCAGGAAATCTGGGGTGAGGCCTGAGATTCTGCATTTCTAACAGACTCCCTTGTGATGCTTGTGCTGCTGGTCCATGAATCCTTCACACAGCAAGGAATTAGAAGAAATTAACAACTGGACCTGGCTCCATTATAGCAGCAGAGGTCTTAAGTTCAACCAGAGAGAGGAGGAGAGGGGGAGAAGGGAGAGGGAGATGAAGGGTGGAAATGGGGAGAGAAGGTGAGGAGGCAGGGAGAGAAATTGATTGATTTAAGTCCTAGACTGTTGCTGCCATGTTCCTAAATATTGGTATGCCAAAACTTTAGAAAAGAGCAGAATCTACAAACTCCAACAAGACAGCATGTACATTATCCAACTGAGTTCTTCCCTCTCCCCCTTACTCCCCAATGCATGTTGCTACACACATACACACACACACACACACACACAAACGGAGAGGGAGAGGGAGAGGGAGAAGGGGAGGGGAGGGGGAGGGGGAGGGGGAGAGAGGGAGAAAACTACTCCCGACATCTGAAACTATAGAGAAAGCATGTTGGAGTTCTGAAGTGAAAACAACCTATCCTTAAATAAGATAGAAGAGGGTACAGGGGAATTTGTCCCTTATATATTAGAACATAAGAGCTTGAATAAAGACTCTCTGTTAAGTGAAAGCAATGAAAATAAAAAGTGCAAAGACAAGTATGAAAACATACTTTAAAAAAAAAGAAAAGCAAAATAAAAAGGAATACAGCATGCAAAAATAAAATAAAATAAAGCAGATGAAGGCCACAGTCTAGATGAACATATAACACAAGGATCAAAATAATATTTCCTAGGACTGATTCACACTACAGAAGGCTCAAAGATGAGTGACTTAGAAAAAGAAGAGAATTAGCTGAAAATGGATGTGGTTTACCTAAGAGAGCATTACTACAAACAAAAAATGTGAAAAAATAAGTAAAAGAATGTGCACAACTGCACTGTGAGGGAGATGTCATAAAATCTTTGTGATTGCAGAGAAAAGGGAATAAAGATTTTGAATAAATAGCAGTATTAATAAAATTGGGAACATATAGTCAATACAAAAATATTTGGTGTTACCAAATTACAGATCTGAACATATGGAAAGGAAGTCTCAATTAATTAATAGATGAGTTAATACAATTTAATTATACATATGGATTTAATTTATCAAGTCAATATAAAGATAAACTGAGACAAATTAAATGCATACAATGGAGAGCTAGATTACAGAGCAGGTGCTGTATCCATGAAACAAGAACAGCATGCTATTTAAAAACAAATATTAAAGCAAAAGCAATAAGGAAAGCCCAGAGCTTTTGAAAGTTAAGTATATTATAGCAGAAAGGAAAATTCAGTAGAATAGGAAAATAAATGTGATTTATCTCCCAGACATGTAAGCTCTCAAATTATTGAACTACAATACACCCTTCTCAGGAAATTCCTAGAAGATGGTCAAACAAAAGAGTAACTCAAGAAAGACACAGACATATAATCTAAGAACAGAGGCAGTTGGTAAGGGCAAGACTGGGGTGATAGCTGTGTAGCAGCCATGAAGCACAAGCCTCTATTAGACCAGGTGAGCAGGCTATACAACTGACAGACCACTGATGTGTTTAGACACATTGAAATGAGGTTTCCTCTAGGTAAGGTCTGGGGGAAGATTTAGTAATTAATACAAGGAAAACTAAAGCAAACAAAAAGCAAGGTAATTATTAACTTCAGGGAAAATCATAAATTGTTCAAGATGGGAAATGTAATTATAGTCTCCTATGTGGATCTTCTGTAAATAGGATTTACATATTAAAAATAATATGAAATCTGAGATAGAATTATGTTGCGAGGATGTGTCAGGTCAAATAACAATTATGCCCATGTAACATTTTACTTGTATTAACTCATTTAAATATCCATGGTAGATACCATTATTATCCCCAACTTTTTAGGCAGGAATTTGTCTAAATTTGATAGTTTTAATAACAAAAAAAGAAATATTTTCTTGAAATACAGAAAGGCCCATTTGTGTTGCAGTAATAAGTGTATAAGGAAAGCCAGCGCCAGAATACATCCCAGTTCAGCTATTAAAATGTAAGAATTGTGAAAGAATTTTTCAGGTACCTGAACAGGAATAAAATCCAGGCTAATATCAGGAGTTTTTACACAATATTCTTTCATTCATTCCACGAATGCTTCTGGAGTATTCCCTACATGTAAGATGGTTTCAGGCCACAACAAGACAAAACAGACAAAACTATCTTTCCTCATAGAGTTTATCTTCTCACTAATTCAATGACAGAAGACAATGGAACAATGTGTAAAAGGTCAGAAAATATTAAATGCAGATCCAATACTGTTTAAATAAAACATGAAAGGACAAATATTCTCAAACATAAAAACGCTCAGGAAATTCAGCACCTGTGAGCTTTTTAGTTTCAAGCCAACCAAGAGTTAATTCCAAATAAATCACTCAGGACAAGAGAGACAGTGGTAAATGAACCAGGAGCAAACATTTGATAATGTAAATATAAACCTACTTCAAAATAACTATGAGAATTTTATTATGAAATGTAATGAAATTATTATAAATGTTATTATACAATTATTTATAATTAAAAAATGTTGACTCAGAATGAATAGAAAAAGTAAATTTTCATTTTTCTTTTTATCGTGTAGCTAAAAGTTATTGAGCTTAGCCTCTTAATTTTTTGTGATAATCTTTTCCTTGAGAGGAATTCTTTTTAGTAACTAGTATATCTAGGAATAATTTTAAGTGTATCTGGAATTTAGGAATTTCTTCAATATTATTCAGGGATTTTAAAATTCTTGTTTTAAATTAAGTGAAATTATGAAATTTGATACAACATACATATATACAACTTTATGGGTTTGGGTATGTTTTAATTTTCTTATTCATATTTACTTTATTTCTCGAATTTAATATAGAAAATGTATAAAACTATTTTTTTGCAAATTTTATTTTGGCTTTTGTTTTTTCTAAATACTTTCTGCATCACATTTAGATGACTGCTAAAGTATGTTAAATTTTATCTTTAAATTCCAATCAGGAAACTGTTCTGTCACAAAAAGGATCAAAATGTAAATAACCCTTCCTGGTACTGCAACAAAAAATAGAGTAGTAAGGATGATATGATAATCAGAAATTCCAGGTAGAGACTGCAGTTCTGAAGAAACAAATTTGTTGCTTCCAGGACAGTAAGGGATTAATAAAAATCATGTAGCAGAGCACTGGAGAGAACAAAATGCCTTGGAATTTCAGGATAGTTCTAAAAATAAACTGAGCAATTACAAAAACCTGGAAAATCTGCAAACATTGGGGAATGACCCCTTCCTGAACCAGAAAGAGAATCAGCAGTTTCTCAAAAACATACCAAGTAGAGGATTTCAGAGGGTCCAAACTAGATACTGTTCTCTTAATCTCACCCGAGGGGGAACCGGTGACACAACGGTAAGTCATCCAGTTGTGGTTGTTTACAGTTATATTTAATTTATGCCTAGGGTAATCCAGCTATTTCCACTGTGCACATTTAATTTGTCTTGGTTTATCTTTTCATTGACTTGATGTGATTCTGAATTAAAGAACCCCATCAGGTATTTTAATAGATTAATTTAGGCAACAGGTATCTAGTGAGCACTGAATATGTGGTAGGCCTTCTGCTAGGTGGTAGGGTTATGTTGTTGAAGAAGACGATTCTTTCTTTGGGGAGCTTAGAATCTGGAGAAGAGAGTCAAATAAACAGGCTAGTGTAACATAGGATGCTCCCTCTAACTTTCCAATCAAAATGCTGGCACACTCTTTAGCAAAACTGGAAAAGGATACTTCTTCCAGATAGCTGGCTTTCACAGAGTCCCTTTACAGGCAGGTATTTGAAGACATTACTTACACACCTTGGGTTCTTTTCCAACAAAGCAGATGCCTCTAATCTCACCCATTAACATGGTCTCACTCAGTTCCCTTTGTGACTGTAACACATTTTCTGATGACAAATGAAGATTAAGGTTTCGCACATATTTAGAAGGCCTAAATTAAGATTCCACATTCAGCTTTAATCACATTAACAATCACCTTCAACTAGAAAAGTACAGAGAAAATAGCCATGTATCATAATGTGACATCAACCCATCTTTTAAAGCCTTTATCATGTATTTCACAAATGTTTCTTGAATCCTACTAGGCGGCAGGCACGGTCATCCTGCTTGAAACCTATGTGAGCCTTTTAGCCAAATTCGATCCCTCAGTTTTCCCACACTCTTTCAATCTCCCCTAGGTGGAAAGTTTGCTCACATCTCCTTTCCATCTGAAATGTCCTTCTTTTTGCTTCTGAAATTTCTGATTCCTACTTGCTTTTCACAGCCCCATTTATGTTCCAGATTTTTAAAGCATCCTCTGATTGCTACAAACCATAATGATCCCCATTTTACTTTCAAATGTTTTACGGAACTAATCTTCTCAAGAACTAAATTGAAACTTTGTATGTTATGTTCCATATTTCCAGTTACTTTCAATATGTTGGGATTCCCCAAACTGACTGAAATTCTGAAAGTTGGGGGCTTTGTCTTATACTTGGTATACTTGACATTTTCTACCCCAGGACCTTACTCCTGGTAAATATTTAATAAAGCTCAGTGAACCTTTTGCTTGCTTGTCATTTTCCCATTCCCTACGTTTTCTTCAAGTTAGTAGTGCTCCATTCTGTAATGGCAAAAGCCTCTGTGACTTCCCAGAATTCTGCATTCAGGTATAGAGAAGTTGAATAAAGCTGGTTGTGTGTTCTAGGCACACATTTCTGCCTCCACAGATGGTCCCTATAGCAGAAGGTTGAAAAAAAATGAATCAAAGTACAGGAATCACCATCATGCATCGGCACATGGCAGCAGTGATTGCAGCTCAGGAGATAACAGATTAGCAAAATAAGAGAGAGGAAAACTTGAATGGGACATTTAGACAAGAAAAATGGAGCCCCAGCTCAAGATTTTCCACATTTTAGGTTTGATAGTTCCTAAAAACATATATCAAGTTCTGCCTGCATTTCCAAACAGAATACATCCTCCACTGGCACTCCATTTCTTAAAGTAGCTTCTTTACAACATTTAACAGGCCTCAGTTAGAAATATGTGTGTATAAAAATGTAAGTGGTCGTGCAAAGAGAATGTGACAGGTAGATTGGATGGAGAAGAAGGGGAGGGAGTGAAGATGGTACAAACAGCCATGACACAGTCATTGCATCACAATGCACGAGAGTCCCTTTTCCACTCTCTTTAGGAGTATGTCGCCATTTCAGAACACCCAAGATCGAATCATGGCTGTCAAAGACCCATGCTGCATCATCACATTGCTGGTGGCCAGGAGCCAGAGCTGTCATCACTTGGTTTTGTGCAGCTTAGAGAAGAAAATCTGATTGTTCAGCAACATGTAATCAGCTTTACACAAATCTGGAAGATGTTACTCTAAGACTAGATGATATCCAGGCCCTGGAATTTTGTATGGACAAAGAAAATGAAGGATTTGCTTTGAGATAAAAATTGTATCTGTGGCAAGAAACTTGAGACATTGGGACAAGATTCAAGTCAATAAGTTTAATAGTAAAGCTTTAAGAAACTGGGATTACATCCCAAACAAGCCAGGCAGGTCTACAGAGCAGTGAAAGAAGCCAGGGTCCAATTTCTAGACTTTTCTGTCTTCAATGGCCAGATATCACTTATAATACATTCTTCAGAGACGGCACACTCCCGTGAGAAATAGAATTACAGTTACTAAACACCAAGATGATAGAAGTTTTAAGAGTTAAACTGTCTTGATTTAACTGCTTGCCATGTGACCTATAAACTTGAACATGTCATTCTGTCTCCATTAACTACTCTTCCTTTATTAGAAAAAGTAGGGATGCTTTTCCACTAAACACTAGCTCTACTAATATTTTGATACAAATTTTTTTTTCTTCCTTCCTTTCTTCTACTCCCCCACCACTCCTCCTGGTGTGCTAATGTAGCAGAAGTGGAGTTTCTAATATTATGTAGGATTGGGGAAGGTAACAGACTCTTTTAACATCAAAAGTTGCAGCAAATATATTCACAAGAGGCTACTCTACAAAACGTGAAAGACTGCTCTCCCCTGAGAAAATGCATCCTGTGCCCTTTCCAATCAATGCCTCTGACCCCTTCTTTCACCATCCTCAGGGGCTGAAGTCTGGCCTCTGAATTTAATTGACTACCAGGGGAAGAAGAATGGGAGTAACATGGGGGTGAGCATGAGGTGCTGTGGGTCCTCAGAAGACAGGTACTGAATCCAAGTCAAAGTCATTCACGAAGACTATCAGAAAAACAATGGTATTAAGTGAGTCTTGAAAGGTGAGTGGAAATAGTCAGTGCCTATTATTCACTAGATACCATTTTAAGTACTTTATGCGTATTAGTTCATTTAATCCCCCTAGCAAACCCTTGAGGAAGGCACACTTGTAATTCCCATGCTGCAGATGAAGAAACTGGGCAGAGAGAGGTTAAGTAACTTGTCTATCACCTCCACATGGAGTAAGTAGTAAGTGGGTTTGAGGCCTGAACCCAGACACCAAACTCTTTCCCATGATGCTTTACTGTGTACGTGCGGAATTGCCCAGGCAACGAAGAAGGTAGTTTGGACAGGAGTCACATAAGTAAAGGCGCAAAAGCATGAAAGAGGATTTGTGTTCAGAGATCTAAAAGTTGGGGGAAGTATATAGGAGAAATTATTGAAAAGTCACCTGTAGCCAGGTTCAGAAATGTTATGATTTGCTGATTTATAGATAACTGGATAAACTTTTAATATTAACTGATGTACTTTCCCTGGTATCTCCTCATCTAATGGTTGTTTATACAGTTGTCTCTCCCTTGTCTGCTGGGCCATGAGGCGTTGGTTGTCCCAAAAGAGGGTTTGATAAATCGGAGGGAGAAAACATCTTCAGTTTGAAAAGGGCTTTGGAATTCCAGAGAACCTCAGATTATTGTGTTTCTAAACACTAAAGTACTCATGGCATAAGATTCTTACCAGAAAAGACTTGGACTAATTCCTAGTGGGTAAGAGAAGATCTCTGGAAATACAAAATATTCTACAGGTTGAGGAAGGGGGCAGGGAGGAAAGTAGGGATGATATAAACCTTGGCTAGGGTTGGGTGTCTGAGAAAAAGGTGAATGTGCCCCCAAATCAGATCAAGTCTAGAGAGCTAGCAAGATCCAGAGTTGTCCATTACCCAGCATTGTAAGGGGCCAGTAGCACAGACATGGCTTCACAGAACATCTAGATAGAGAGCTTGGCTGAGCACATTTCCAGAAATCCCAGAGTAGAAGCACGTAAAGGCAGAGGCAGAGAAGAGCATGATACCTCCTCTGAGAGAGCTGGCCTGGAGAGGCTTTGAGTTTGCACTAAGAAGAAAACAGCAATAAAGAGCATGTGCTCGGGAGCAAAGGTCCCATGGGTGATCTAAGTCTCAGTAGATGTCAGTGTGAATGGATGCTGACAACCTGGGCCAGATTCCTCTCTCCCCACTCATCTCATACACACTTGTTCTTAATACTAGGTACTCCTTTCTCAAGGATTGAGTTTAGGGACGGGAGACTATTGGATGAGGATTTAATTTTCAATACATAGTGAAACAAGGTTTAAATAGGAAATAGGTTCAGTGATAGAAAAATTAAATTCCTCATACACCTCAATTTGCAATTTGCCATTCATGCCTATTACATGCCAAAGTTTTATTGTGTATATGTGAGTGTGTGTGTGTCTGCAAGGTATAAGCAAAGTGAAGGTGTGCACTCTGAGATGCAATTTAAAAAGAGCAATCAATTAGGGGAGAATAGGTGGAGCTAGAATATGGAGGAAGCAGTAATACTGGGATGGGGAGAACCAACTTCTACCTGATGAGGTTTTTCTCATAAATGGACTATACAGTAATTTTACAAATGTATACACACATTTATTTACTCACTTTCCAAACAAATGTGCTTATTTTTGTCACACTGAGTATGACTACTGAAGGGCACTATTTTCTTTCCATCTGTGGCCTCCTCATTCCATGTGTCAATTTGCTCCAGAAAATGACTCTAGGCCTTTCTTGGACTGGTCCTGCCTACCCTATCCTTGGGGTGATTTAGATATTCAGATATTCATTCCTCAACTGACTCCTAGCAGTTCAGGAGCGAGCATTTTGGTTTTTAATTTCTTCTAAACTCTTTGCACAAGTGTACTCACCCAGTACTGTAAAACCCTGTTGCAATAATTCAATTTATAACATGCTTCTCTGAAGTTTTCAACTGTGTTTACTTCATTTTTAAGTTTTTCTAAATTTAGCAATGTTAAGCAGGTAGTTTGATTTGGTTCTGAACTGCAAAATCAGTACCCTGTTTGCTAATACTGAGGATCCAATTTAATTTGAATCTTATTTCAAACAACCATAACTTTGTGCAACTCTATATTTTCCTTATCTTACCTTTTCATTTGTTAATATATGCCAAAGTATGTAAGCACTTTCCAATGACCTTAAACCCTTTTATATAATTCTTAATCCTCACCTCAACCTTCATGTACTGTATCCACATACTTTTATCAGTATTTGAATATTTTTTTTTCTGTGATATATGTTCTAAATCTTGCCCTATGACGACCTTGCAATGAAGGGTATCTAAGCTATTTAACTTGTCTAGGCTCAACTTCCTCATCTCCAAAGTATAAATATTAAGACTAATTATTAATTAGCTAATACTAGCATGGCACTTGCAGTGTCCCAGGTTCTGTACTAAGCACTTTGCAAATATTAATTCGGTTCATCCTCATAAGAGCTCAATGAGTAGATACTTCTAGTATCCCCACTTTATAAAGAAGCGAAGGCACAAAGGTAAAGTAACTTGCTCAACGACACACAGCTAGTTAAGTCATGAACCACAGCTGAGCCCATGCTCTTGACCATTACAAGATGCTGCCTCTCCAGTTAAAATTGCTTAGGCTCTGCCTGCATGCACAAGTTAAACAGATATGGTTTCTACTCTTAAGGTGCTGACAATTTAAGTCAGTACTTAAAGTATTAACACTCAAAGTTACTGACAATTTAGTACAGATGCTTACAATCAAATGATCAATAATATTCACTTGCTTCAATTCACCACTGATGATACTTTTTCAAAGCATTGACAATACATTTAGTAGAAATTGAGCTTTATCATATGTGGGATTATTATAAATACACACTAAAGACATTCTAAGAGGCTTGCTAACCATTTGTTGGTCCACAAGAAACTGATCACTGGTCATATCAGCCCATGGGTACACACCAGGGGTCTCAAATGGGTCTGGGCCTGGATAAAACTAAAAGATACCAGTTTGTCTTTGCCAACTTCTCCATCTTTCAGACACCCCCCACCCCCTGCCCTGGCCAGTATCTACCCTTTTGGACACCTTAGATAAGCACAGGAATTGTCTCATGGTCAGTGAGCTCTGAGTTAAATTTGCCACTTAAATTAATTATTTACATTCACACAGCACCTGAGTACTCTCCAATCTGGGCTTTCAGACTTCCAAAGTGAATATCTCTGACAGGAGGAAATACAGATACAATGTGTAATACACGTTCAGCAACAACATTCTGAGAAGGCCTTGCAACCACAGTAGAAGTTGGGAAACGCTCCACCTCATACTAGAAGGAAAACTACAATTGTCACGTTAGAAAGCAGAAGGTAATAAGCTAGGACTGCTTCAAGAAGCTTTGCATCTCTATGTAAAGTGGCTCGGACACGCTAGCTTAATTATCTTCCTACATATTCTGTTTCTTTGTAGAGCTCTGAATTGTAATCATGATGACTCACAATTTTTGAGGATTTATATGTGTCAGGCACTGTTCTGAAAACGTCATATGTTTTCATTCTCAAAACAATCCTTGCAGGCAAAAGATACCATTACTCCATTTTTGAGACAGGACAATCGAGCGTGAGAGATTAACTAGTTTTCTTCAGTTCCCACACCTGTTTAGAGCTGAATCTGTGTTCTTTCTTGAAGCAAGTTCTAGTTATCACTTCATAACAAACTTCCACCAAACTTAGTGCCTTAAAATGACCAATTTGTTTACTCACACGTTGGTGGGTCAGGAATGTTTGGAGGGCTTGGCTGGGCTCCTCTCTGATCCCCGGGGCAGCCTCTGGAGCAGCACGGGCTGGAGAAACCTCTTCCAGGGTGGTTTTTTCACTCACATACCCACTGCTTCAGTGCTTCTTGTCTCTCTTCAACACCGCGTCTCATCATCTGGAACCTCTCAATGTGGTTCAGCTTTCTCACAGTGCAGACGGTTGACGAGTCTCACTTCTCAATGGAAGCTGGATTTTAAGAGCCAATATTCCCAGAGAGAAGGAGCAAAAACCGGCAATCCTCTTACAAGTAGGCCTGGAACTGGCTGAACTCCACTCCTACCACATTCTAATGGTCAAAGCAGTCCAAGGTCAGCTCAGATTCGCAAAGAAGGAAAATAGGCCCCGCCTATCAATGGGAGGAGCAGCAACGTATATACAGCTGTATCTAATCAACGAAGCATTTGCAGTCAGGTGGTAGTGGGACTGGAGACATCTGAAGGCTCATTTGGGATAGACAGCCAAGTTGGCTCCCTCATGTGCTTGTGAATTGATGTTGGCAATTGGCTGAAAGCTCAGATGAGGCTTTTGACCTGTGTGACCCTACACATAATCTCACTATGTTACAGAAAGAATCCTACCAGCTATCATTCCAAGATACACAGGCAGAGCTGCAAAGCTCTACCTCAATCTATTGGTTAAACCATTCATTAAGAACAGCTGATTCATGGGGAAAAAAGACTCCACCTCTGAGTATGAGGTGGAGAATTTCCCAACTTCTAACGTGGTTGCAAGGCCCTCTCATAAGGTGGTTGCCGAACATTTATTACACTTTGTCTGTCTCTGCATTTCCTCCTATCAGGAGCATGGATTTTCTTACCAGTTATGGATTGCATGCAATAGAAGGTATGGTTGATTGTATTCAAGAATAAGTGAGGCCTCCAACTGAGGGACCCTTAGCAGAGATAGATTGAACCACATGAAGTGTCCAATATTCAACCAGCTTTTACCAAAAAAAAATTGCAATTTCATGATTCAACTTAATATTTTAGGTGCTCATCAGCATTGAGAACACCAGCATTGAAGGTAGTAAAAAAGAGATTTTATATAAATAGTTAGCAGATTTAAAAAAGAAAATTTTGCTATCTTAACTTTTAGAGAAAGAGGTCATTTTATGCTAGGTCAGGATTGCCAGACCAACATTTTTATATTCTGGTTACTTATATCCTTTAGTTTAGATTCCTGAAGCCCTTCCTGGCATTGATTCTCTGAGTTTAGGAGGCCAACGCTTACATTTGGTGAATACTTGTAAAGGCCTGCTCACCAACCTTACCCTCATGGGAGGGAATAAGGTCAATTCACTGTGGCAATGGCAGTGAAAGTGTTCTCCTTTGTACCAAATCTTCTATTTTTCTTTGTGACTTTCCCAGTGTTGATCCCCACATGAAGGACCAATCTTACAGTTTACTTCTAACTGAAAAGGTTTTCAATAATAGATTCCCTTGTGAAGCTCCCCACAGCTCTTAAAATGAGGGAAGAGAGCCAAACCTCAAAGCTGACTACTTGCTGAGGTGGTATATTTTAGGAAGGGATCATTATGTGTCAATAACTCTCTTATACTATGGTTTGTATGGTATGAAACATTCAACAGATGTAAATTAGTAATAGCAATGTGATGATGACTATAATTCTTTTGCTTTGTCTTTCCATTACTTAAGTAGTATTAATTGAAGCAAATATGTTTTCTCTCACACCTTAGAAATGTTAAATATTTAATAATATGTGGCTCAAGACACTATAGTGACTTTGGTCTTTAGTGTCCAAGACACCAAGTCTCTAAGAGAACAAATCTCAGGTGTCCTTGGTGAGGTTCTAAATCTTAACATTGGGAGTGTAGGGATTTTACTTGCTATTTGAAACACAATATTCTGATGCTAACACTTCTGACTCTAGAAAACCAGGGTAGACAAAACTTGAAGTGGGTATTGGGGTGAAGGAGATTGTCTTTCTCAGTGGTATCCTACAGTGGATTACAGAAGGGTGTGAACTCATGATCTCTAAGTAGAACAGAGCGCTGCTAACATCAGTTCTGTCTTTAAGGAAGTCTGGGCTCTGCGTGGATTTTGGGCTGAGGTACAAAACAGTTTCTCTATTTTCCCAAATAGTTCACCCCTCCCTAATTATAGCTCTCAGACAAATGTTTTGTTACCATCAGAAAGCAGGCAAAGCAGGAAGGAAATAATCAGGCATTTTCACTTAGAACATTGAATTTTAATACCGTTTTCCTCTTGCTAACAGACCTTTCAATTTTACTTCTTACATGTTTTAAGTATGATCAATTTTACCTTTCAAGATATTATTCCTCATCTATAAAATTACACAAAAATTGCCATAAACAAGCTGACTGAAAAGGAACAATCCTTGCACATTAAAAAAAAATAACCTTCATGTTTATAGAAATAATAAAGCCCATGCAGTACTTCTTTTAAAGATCTTGCTCTAAACAAACTGAATTATTCATGCATAGAATTGTACAGCATTAGAACACCTGTTTTCAATCATGCATAATGTAAAATCACTCATTACCTCACAAGAGCCTCTACATCTCCAGCAATCAAATGGCATTGAAACAGTAAAACAGGTGCCTGGCAGGTGGATCCAAGCAGATGTTTTGGGCTTGCATGCCTTTTCTTGTACAGGTGTGATGATCTTGTTTTCAACTGCATAATTGCCATTTAAATAAGTAATATTTAATTCTTATGTACTTTAATATTTAATTTTTGCTTCTTCAACTCCTCTCCCACTTTGCCACTGCCTGGGCTTGAGGTGGATTTGAAAGCTTTTGGGACCCTGTAAGGTGGAGAAATGCCAGTTGAAGGTGAAGTTCCACTGTCTTAGACCTTCATGGTGAAGGGACACTCCATTTAAAAGTAGCTTCTGGGTGAGCATATGTGGAATTTTGGCAGTGTGGCTCACTACTGAACAGGAAAGAAAAAGTGACTTTTCCTTGTTAGGTATCATCCAAAAGTCATATTTAACCATTTCTTCTCTGCATACCATGAATTTTAAATTAAGTCAATGCAAATCTATGAGTGCAAGTCAGAAAGAGAACATCTTTCTTCAGCTGCCAATACACAATTTATTGAACTTCTGCAAAGAGAGCTCACTGTGTATTTTCCTTGCGAGGCATCAAAATACATTTGCTTAAGCATGTTTTAGTAAAACATTTTTAAGCCTCAGCTGGAAATAAGGTTTTCACTTCGTACTAGATTTATCCAATATAAATTCAACCAAGCGTAATAAGTAATGCAGCCTTCAACAAGGGGTGTTGTAGGCACCTTATTTCCCTGTCTGTTTGTATAGTTCTTTTTTTTTTTAATAATCAACAAATTTAGCATCAGTAGAAGGTGCTGTGTTGAAAGCTGAAAAGACAGGAAACTTTATTTTTGAGAACAGGTGCAGCATGAAATTCTATGGCGTCCCATCAATGCTGTCATTCTTTGTAAATCTTTGTGCCTGTTTTAGCCATGGGTTTACAGTGAGTTAGGCTAATGGAGTGGAATTACAAGTCCATTCTGCTGACATAGTTGGTGGTTTGGGCACCCATATATATCTCACAAATTAAAGCCATTGTCATGGCAGGCAAGTGAACACAAGGATCTTATCAAGAACAAAGTATATCTTTGACATGTTACATTATATCATCCATGTTTGAGATGACCTATGCAGAAATGTTCAAATATTTCTATGTAAAGAGAACAATGTTTTCAGTCATCCAAATATTGTGTTAATCTCATTCAAGTATGTAGATATTTCTAAGTATCCAGATATGTGGGATCATTCATGTACACCAAAGACCCAGAGATGGTTCCCTTTCTTTCCCCCATTCCCAAGATGGTTTGTCTCTTTGTAGACATGGCCATGATATTAGCTACCTGTATAATGCTCTTTCAAAAGAAAATACCCTAAAATGAATGAATAATCATATTGTACCTACTCTACCACTTAAAGTGTTAGAAGTATTTAAACTAATTTAGTGGATTTTTTAACGTTTTTATTGGAATATAATTGCTTAACATTGTTGTGTTAGTCTCTGCTGTATAACAAAGTGAATCAGCTATAGGTATACATATATCCCCATATTCCTTCCCTCTTGCATCTCCCTCTCACCCTCCCTACCCTGCCCCTCTACGTGGTCACAAAGCACCGAGCCGATCTCCCTGTGCTTTGCTGCTGCTTCCCACTAGCTATCTATTTTACATTTGGTAGTGTATATATGTCAGTGCCACTCTCTCACATCATCCCAGCTTATTCTTCCTCCTCCACACGTCCTCAAGTCCATTCTCTATGTCTGCATCTTTATTCATGTCCTGCTCCTAAGTTCTTCACAACAATTTTTTTTTTTTAGATTCCATATACATGTGTTAACTTACAGTATTTGTTTTTCTCTTTCTGACTTACTTTACTCTGTCTGACAGACTGTAGGTCCATCCACCTCATTACAGATAACTCAATTTCGTTTCGTTTTATGGCTGAGTAATATTCCATTGCATATATGTGTCACATCTTCTTTATCCATTCCTCTGTCGATGGCCACTTAGGTTGCTTCCATGTCCTGGCTATTGTAAATAGTGCTGCAATGAACATTGTGATACATGACTCTTTTTGAATTATGGTTTTCTCAGGGTATAGTCCTAGTAGTGGGATTGCTGGGTTATTTGGTAGTTCTATTTGTAGTTTTTTAAGGACCCTCCATACTGTTCTCCATAGTGGCTGTATCAATTTACATTCCCACCAGTAGTGCAAGAGAGTTCCCTTTTCACCACACCCTCTCCAGCATTTATTTGTAGATTTTTTCATGATGGCCATTCTGACCGGTGTGAGGTGATACCTCATTGTAGTTTTGATTTGCATTTCTCTTAGTGATGTTGAGCATACTTTAATGTGTTTATTGGCAATCTGTATATCTTCTTTGGAGAAATTTAGATCTTCTGCCCATTTTTGGATTGAGTTTTTTGTTTTTTGATACTGAACTGCATGAGCTGCTTGTATATTTTGGAGATTAATCATTTGTCATTTGCTTCATTTACAAATATTTCTCCCATTCTGAGGGTTACCTTTTCATCTTGTTTATGGTTTCCTTTGCTGTGCAAAAGCTTTGAAGTGTCATTAGGTCCCATTTGTTTATTTTTGTTTTTATTTCCATTTCTCTAGGAGGTGGGTCAAAAAGGATCTTGCTGTGATTTATATCATAGAGTGTTCTGCCTATGTTTTCCTCTAAGAGTGTTATACTGTCTGGTCTTACATTTAGGTCTTTAATACATTTTGAGTTTATTTTTGTGTATGGTGTTAGGGAGTGTTCTAATTGCATTCTTTTACAGGTAGCTGTCCAGTTTTCCCAGCACCACTTATTGAAAAGGCTGTCTTTTCTCCATTGTATATTCTTGCCTCTTTTATCAAAAATAAGGTGACCATATGTGTGTGGGTTTATCTCTGGGCTTTCTATTCTGTTCCATTGATCTATATTTCTGTTTTTGTTCCACTACCACACTGTCTTGATTACTGTAGCTTTGTAGTATAGTTTGAAGTCCGGGAGCCTGATTCCTCCAGCTCCATTTTTCTTTCTCAAGATTGCTTTGTCTATTCAGGGTCTTTTGTGTTTCCATACAAATTGTGAAATTTTTTGTTATAGTTCTGTGAAAAATGCCAGTGGTAGTTTGATAGGGATTGCAGTGAATCTGTAGATTGCTTTGGGTAGTACAGTCATTTTCACAATATTGATTCTTCCAATCCAAAACATGGTATATCTCTCCATCTGTTTGTATCATCTTTAATTTCTTTCATCAGTGTCTTGTAGTTTTCTGCATACAGGTCTTCTGTCTCCTTAGATAGGTTTATTCCTAGGTATTTGATTCTTTTTGTTGCAATGGTAAATAGGAGTGTTTCCTTAATTTCACTTTCAGATTTTTCATCATTAGTGTATAGAAATGCAAGAGATTTCTGTGCATTAATTTTGTATCCTGTTACATTACCAAATTCATGGAATAGCTCTAGTAGTTTTCTGGTAGCATCTTTAGGATTCTCTGTGTAGAGTATCATGTCATCTGCAAATAGTGACAGTTTTACTTCTTTTCAGATTTGGATTCCTTTTATTTCTTTTTTATCTTTGATTGCTGCCACTAAAACTTCCAAAACTATGTGGAATAATAGTGGTGAGAGTGGGCACCTTGTCTTGTTCCTGATCTTAGTGGAAATGGTTTCAGTTTTTCACCATTGAGAATGATGTTGGCCGTGGGTTTGTCATATATGGCCTTTATTATGTTGAAGTAAGTTTCCTCTATGCCTACTTTCTGGAGTGTTTTTACCATAAATGGGTGTTGATTTTTGTCAGAAGCTTTTCTGCATCTATTGAGATTATCGTATGGTTTTTATCCTTCCATTTGTTAATATGGTGTAGCACATTGATTGATTTGCATATATTGAAGAATCCTTGCATTATTGGGATAAACCCCACTTGATCATGGTGTATGATCCTTTTTATGTGCTGCTGGATTCTATTTGCTAGTATTTTGTTGAGGATGTTCGCATCTATATTCATCAGTGACATTGGCCTGTAGTTTTCTTCTTTTGTGACATCTTTGTCTGGTTTTGGTATCAAGGTTATGGTGGCATCATAGAATGAGTTTGGGAGTGTTCCTGTCTCTGCTATATTTTGGAAGAGTTTGAAAAGGATAGGTGTTAGATCTTCTCTGAATGTTTGATAGAATTGGCCTGTGAATCCTCTGGTCCTGGGTTTTTGTTTGTTGGAAGATTTTTAATCACAGTTTAAATTTCAGTGCTTGTGATTGGTCTGTTTGTATTTTCTATTTCTTCCTGGTTCAGTTTCAGAAGGTTGTGCTTTTCTAAGAATGTGTCCATTTCTTTCAGGTTGTCCTTTTTATTGGCATAGAGTTGCTTGTAGTAATCTCTCATGATCGTTGTATTTCTGCAGTGTCAGTTGTTCCTTCTCCTTTTTCATTTCTAATTCTATTGATTTGCGTCTTCTCCCTTTTTTTCTTGATGAGTCTGGCTAATGGTTTATCATTTTTGTTTATCTTCTCAAAGATCCAGCTTTTAGTTTTATTGATCTTTGTTACTGTTTCCTTCATTTCTTTTTCATTTACTTCTGATCTGATCTTTATGATTTCTTTCCTTCTGCTAACTTTGGGTATATTTTGTTCTTCTTTCTCTAATTGCTTTAGGTGTAAGGTTAGGTTGTTTATTTGCGATGTTTCCTATTTCTTGAGGTAGGGTTGTATTGCTGTAAACCTCCCTCTTAGAACTGCTTTTGCTGCATCCCTTAGGTTTTGGGCCATCGTGTTTTCATTGTCACTTGTTTCTAGGTAGTTTTTGATTTCCTCTTTGATTTCTTCAGTGATGTCTTGGTTAATTAATAGTGTACTGTTTAGCCTCCATGTGTTTCTATTTTTTACAGTTTTTTTTTTCCTGTAATTGATATCTGGTCTCATAATGTTGTGGTTGGAAAAGATACTTGATATGATTTTAATTTTCTTAACTTTACCAAGGCTTGATTTATGACCCAAGGTATGATCTATCCAGGAGATTGTTCCATGAGCACTTGAGAAGAAAGTGTATTCTCTTCTTTTTCAATGGAATGTCCTATAAATATCAATTAAGCCCATCTCATTTAATATGTCATTTAAAGCTTGTGTTTCCTTATTTATTTTCAGTTTGGAAAATCTGTCCATTGGTGAAAGTGGGGTGTTAAAGTCCCCTATTATGATTGTGTTACTGTCGATTTCCCCTTTTATGTCTGTTAGCAGTTGCCTTATGTATTGACGTGCTCTTATGTTGGGTGCCTAAATATTTACTGTTGTTGTATCTTCTTCTTGGGTTGATCTGTTGATCATTATGTAGTGTCCTTCTTTGTCTCTTGTAATAGTCTTTATTTTATAGTCTATTTTGTCTGATATGAGAATTGCTACTCCAGCTTTCTTTTGATTTCCATTTGCATGGAATATCTTTTTCCATCCCCTCACTTTCAGTCTGTATGTGTCCCTAGGTCTAAAGTGGGTCTCTTGTAGAGAGCATATATACGGGTCTTACTCATGTATCCATTCAGCCAGTTTATGTCTTTTGGTTGGAGCATTTAATCCATTTATATTTAAGGTAATTATCACTATGTATGTTCCTATTACCATTTTTTAAATTGTTTTGTGTTTGTTATTGTAGGTCTTTTTCTTCTCTTGTGTTTGCTGACTAGAGAAGTTCCTTTAGCATTTGTTGTAAAGCTGGTTGGTGCTGTTGAATTCTCTTTAACTGTTGCTTGTCTGTAAAGGTTTTAATTTCTCCATCAAATCTGAATGAGATCCTTGCTGGGTAGAGTAATCTTGGTTGTAGGTTTTTCCCTTTCATCACTTTAAATATATCCTGCCACTCCCTTCTGGCTTGCAGAGTTTCTGCTGACAAATCAGCTGTTAACCTTATGGGGACTCCCTTGATTGTTATTTGTTGCTTTTGCTTTGCTGCTTTTAATAATTTTTCTTTGCATTTAATTTTTGATAGTTTGATTAATATGTGTCTTGGAGTGTTTCTCCTTGGATTTATCCTGTATGGGACTCTCTGTGCTTCCTGGACTAGATTGACTCTTTCCTTTCCGATATTAGGGAAGTTTTCAACTATCATCTCTTCAAACCTTTTCTCAGTCCCTTTTTTTTCTCTTCTTCTTCTGGGATCCCTATAATTCGAATGTTGGTTCATTTAATGTTGTCCCAGAGGTCTCTGAGACTGTCCTCAATTCTTTTCACTCTTTTTTCTTTATTCTGCTCTGTGGTAGTTATTTCCACAATTTTATCTTCCAGGTCACTTATCCATTCTTCTGCCTCAGTTATTCTGCTATTGATTCCTTCTAGAGAATTTTTAGTATCATTGATTGTGTTGTTCCTCATTGTTTCTTTGCTCTTTAGTTCTTCTAGGTACTTGTTAAACGTTTCTTGTATTTTCTGCATTCTATTTCCAAGATTGTGGATCATCTTTACTATCACTCCTCTGAATTATTTTTTAGGTAGACTGTCTATTTCCTCTTCATTTGTTTGGTCTCGTGGGTCTCTACCTTGCTCCTTCATCTGCTGCGTATTTCTCTGTCGTCTCATTTTTCTTACCTTACTGTGTTTGATGTCTCCTTTTTGCAGTCTGCACATTCATAGTTCTCGTTGTTTTTGGTGTCTGCCCCCAGTGG
Organism: Leucopleurus acutus; assembly: GCF_964270905.1. Lineage (NCBI taxonomy): Eukaryota > Metazoa > Chordata > Mammalia > Artiodactyla > Delphinidae > Leucopleurus > Leucopleurus acutus. The sequence continues at coordinate 34,225,268 of NC_139149.1, read as the reverse complement.
CTGAGTTTGGTTCAGTGGCTCATGTAAGCTTCCTGTTGGAGGGGACTGGTGCCTGTGTTCTGGTGGATGAGGCTGGATCTTGTCTTTCTGTTGGGCAGAACCAAGTTTGGTGGTGTGTTTTAGGGTGTCTGTGAACTTAGTATTATTTTAGGCAGCCTCTCTGCTAATGAGTGGGTTTGTGTTCCTGTCTTGCTAGTTGTTTGGCATGTGGTGTCCAGCACTGTAGCTTGCTGTTCTTTGAGTGGAGTTGGGTCTTAGCATTGAGATGGAGATCTCTGGGAGAGTTCTCACCAACTGATATTACATGGGTCTGGGAGGTCTCTGGTGGTCCAGTGTACTGAACTCAGCTCTCTAACCTCCAAGGCTCAGGCTTGACACCTGGCCGGAGCATCAAGACCCTGTCAGCCATGTGGCTGTCACCGGAAAGCTTCCTGGAATCTTCCTCTCTGATGCATTCAGAAGTACTACTCAATTTAATGGATTTTGTAGTCAGATCAGAAAGTTAACCCACAGGTCTTAATTTTTCACCTAAGTATTACTGAAAACTCACAATATATATATTCTTTTTCAGATTCTCTTCCCTTATAGATTACTACAAAATATTGAGTATAGTTCCCTGTGCTATACAGTAGGTCCTTGTTATCTATTTTATATATAGGACCGTGTATATGTTAATCCCAAACAATTTATTCTCCCAACCCCTTCCCTTTTGGTAACTATAAGTTTGTTTTATATGTCTGTGGGTCTATTTCTGTTTTGTAAATAAGTTCATTTGTATCTTTTTTTAGATTCCACATATGAGTGATATCATATGCTATTTGTCTTTCTCTGTCTGACTTACTTCACTTAGTATGATAATCTCTAGTTCCATCCATGTTGCTGCAAATGGCATTATTTCATTTTTTTATGCCTGAATAATATTCCTTATTTGTGTGTGTGTGTGTGTGTGTGTGTGTGTGTGTGTGTGTGTGTGTACCACATCTTCTTTAAGGGATGCAATATTTTAAATGGGATACTGCATTGTATTGACTGCAAACAGATAAACAAATAAAACATTTCATGAAATACTACTGAATTGTTTCATTTCCAAAGAAAGTAGTACCTTGGAATCTATTCAAAGATTGTAAGGGTTGTGGCTAGAGTAGCTCCCACAATTTACCTAGTCTTCAAGGATTAGAAGGTAATTTTCATTCTCCACTAATCACTCTTTTCACCAGAGCTTGAAAAAATATCTTGTGCAATAACTGCCTGCTTGCTATAATTCTTTTCCTACTGGTCTGCTTTCAGGAGACTGAAGGATACCCTTCTTCCACTGAAGTGGAGAATGACAGGACAAAGAAATACTCAAATGTATATTAAGAAGTTATGGAAAATTGATATAAACCTCACTTGCTTAGAAGGCAACCAGTGTCCAAGCAAGTTTTAGCTTAGAAAACTAGACAAATTTTTTTTCTAGAAAATACTATACATAGGGCATTGAGGAGGATGCAATAAATAGGCATAGAATTATTCAAAGAAAACAATTTAAATCTCTAACTTAATCCCACACTCCAAAGCCAAAGTATCGCAGCGTATTCCATAAAAAAATCAGTATTTCCTGGGATCCATCCCCCAAGAGGTCCATTCCCAAAGATCTACAATAAAAGGCCTGAAACACTTAAAGACCAAAATTCTTAAGTATAGCTGTTGTTTAAAAATGATATTAAAAAGTAGTATTTTATAGTTTAGTTCATTTGGGGGAAGTTGAAATTGATGGTAGCAACTGGATTAATATGTATGTGATCTGGTTACCTTCCCTTAAGTGCCCCCAGCCATAGAGAATCTCCTGCCCTTATGACAAATTGCAATGCTGGGTTGGTTTCCCACATCTTCCCCTTGTAACTCCGTGTAAGTTCCATGAGTTTTCCACAGTTGAGACCCTCCTCCCTGTGTAAGGCTTTGATGATAAACTTCCACAGGGCCTCTTGCTTCATTAATTATTTCACCTCCACATTTTTCACTTACTGTTGTCTGTCCCATGACTCAAATTTCCCCAAACCAGTGCCAGTTTTAGGTGTTTTATCTTTCTTGGCATATAATGAGTATCTACAAAGTTGCACTGCTAGAACTGAATAATTTGTGCTGCAGTTTTTCATTATATCTTACAGATACAGGGTCATGGTCTTTCCTACATGATCCACATAAAAATATCTAGAACCACTAAACAAGATCAATATTTTTTCTGCCATTTTCCTTTTATTTATTTTTGTAATCATTATTTCTCAACATCCATTTTCTTAAAACCTACTTTTAGAAATTTTAAATCCCAAGTGAGTCATTTTTCCAACTTTCGGGGGAACTTTGCTTTCTTTAGAGTCAGAGGACATGAAAAACCTTGTCCATAAACTGAAAAAAACTCCAGGTCACATATTTTCAGCATCTACTAGAAAGTCAAAGATCTAGGACAGCATATGAAGTCAACTGAAATTATAACTACTGTCTGTAGTTAAATGCGCACTAAGTACAGTATTTAGCTATCTGGGCCCATTTCTTCAAGATTCTAATTCCTGTCCAGTTCACTAAATGAGTCATTCTCTTCCACTATCCCCCATTTTTATCATACCTGGATGGAAGGTGCCAGTTAATTGTTTGCATGTAATGTGATCATTCATAATGGACCATTTGAATGATAGCAAGGATAGATGATTACTAACACACAAACAAGCAGTACATGTTTGATAAGATCAGTGTAATATGAACATATCCTCTATTTTATTCATATTAGTAAGGATTCTGTCTAAAACATTTGTATTTATTCTAAAGTAGAAGCTAATTTTGAGATGAAGAGAATGAAATAACATTTACTAAGATAGTAAAAATAAAGTGTAATGAGATGATTCAAATGGACTTGTAGCATTTTAAAATTTCTCAGAGTTATCATTTTGAATATCAAACCTCATTCTATTATATATGGTCATACAAAGAGGTTAAAGTGGTTTTGCACTTGGTGGAATAACATAACTATAATTTTCTGTTTTTAATATTTTAGCAAAAATAATTTAATTAATGTAATTTGTGTTTTCTGTCCTCAGACTCTTTGTTGAAGAAATTGTTCAAGTTCTTACATAAAATATGGTTGTCTATGCACTTATCAGTCATTTTTACTAGAGGTACATGTGAATTTTCTGCTCATTATGGACGATATGTGGCAACATTCAATGCAAATTAGTCAAGTGAATTAAATTTATGGGAAAAAACCTATGCTTTTCACTTAAAATCTTACTTCATGTTACATTGAATTAACTTTTATGAAATGATTCAGGCCAAAATTAAATTTTACATTTTAAGACTTTATACAGGCAATGAAGGAATTGTTATTTTGGAAAACCTTTCTTTTCTTCAAAGTACCTTATAAAGTTTCATTCAAAATCAGTCATACATTATTTATCATTTTTTTCATTTTTGTTAATTGAGTATCTACAATACTATTCAAAAATATACATGAATAATTTGTTCATAATATTATTCCTTATAAAGAGCTATATTATTTAAATATTTTAGACAATCCTATTTGCCACATAAAAAACAATAAAATAACTGTATATACAACTCAAAACTGTAAAAGCATTAATTATCAGGCATATTCATATATTTAAGAATTAAACGTTATTCCGTTGTTTTTTTGGAGTAAGGCAAGAAAAGGATGGGCTTCTTTTGGAAAAGTAAGACTGGTATCGAATACTACCATAATCAAATTACTTAGTTAACTATATAATTAAGTACATTTTCCTTTGCATGTAATGAACCTGAGGGAAAATATTAAATCAAAATAGTAGCTCTAGTGAGGGACCAGAGGTCAAATATCAAAATACTTTGCTTAGTAAGAACCATTATAATATCACATTCAGTAGTCAACAGATACTTACTGAGTGCAACTGCTTTTGAGGCAACATTTCAGGCACTTGATGTATACCACTGAACAAGGCGGATGGACATCTCTGCCCTCTTGGGACTTCTATACTAGCAAGAAGAGACAGAATAAAACCAACATAATAAGTAACATATATAAGTAACATAATAAGTAAGCAAATGATATAGCCTGTTAGAAGGTAGTAAGTGCTATGAAAGAAGAAAAAGTAGAGCAAGTTAGGTGGGGGGAAGGAAATAAGACTCTAAAACGTAGGGTGTACATTGCAGTAACAAGTAGGGTGCTCAGTGTGGGCAACCCCATGCAGCAGGTGACAACTGAAAGAGGTAAAGAAAATTAGGCAAGTGGACATATAGGGGAAAGGGTATTCCAGAAAGAAGAAACAGCTAGTGCAAAGACCGTAAGGCAGGAACAGGAATGCCAGTGCCACAAAAGCACAGTGAGGGAGGAGAGTAGTGTACGAGGTCATGGAAATAACTCGGGCCAGATTTTTTAGGTCAGCAAATATTTCTGTGAAAAGCCCAATGGTAAGCATTTTAGGCTTCGCTATACACAATCTGTGTTGCCAACAACTCATTTCGACCTATGTAGTACCAAAGCAGCCATAGGTAAAATATAAGTAAATGTAAGTGTCTAGGTTCCAATTAACTTCATTTATGGACATTGAAAGTTAAATTTCACATATCCTACAGTTAAAAAAAAAAAACACCCTTTTTTAACCATTGAAAAATGTAATAGTATCCCTAGCTCATGGGTTACTAAAACATGTCAGTGGGCAGATTTGGCATACGGGCCATAGCTGCCAACCCTTTATGTGACATGGTTACCATTGCAAGGATATTGGCCCTTAGGTTCAGTGAAATGGAGTTTCAGTGTGGGATTTTCAGCAGAACAACAGCATGATAGGTCTTACAATTTCTAAAGATTGCTTGGGTGGCTGTGCTGAGAATAAAAGTTACAGGGCGAGGATAGAATGAGGAAGACCTCATTAAAAGGTTGATAGGGAATTCCAGGCAAGAGATGACGAAGGCTGAGACCAAGGTGTAGTAGTGGAGGTAGAGAGGAGTGGTCAGATTCCAGACCTGTTTCGAAGGGGGAGCCAGTAGCCTTCCTGGCTCTTTATGTACACACAGAGTACAAAATTACACAGAGGCACAAAAGTTGCCTCCTGAGCAACTTGCAGAAAAAATAAAGACATTACAACTAGACTAACCTTGATTCAAACCCCATCTCACCATTAATGCGACATGAAAAGAATAAGTCTCCCATGCTTAGTTTCCTAAGGGTGAAATGGCGATGATATTTATCTCACAGAGCAAGTCAACTATAGAGAAAATATCAGGTATTCAATGGTAGCACTGCATTATGTGACATGAGTGTCATACACTTGTCACAATTAATTCTTCTACCACCCAACAAGGCAAGGTCGTGTCACGTTCTCATTGTGGAGAACATGAGCACACACTGCAGTCCTGCCCAGTATCATGCCGGCTGTTCATTGCAGCGCTGAGTTTGAAACTCATTCCACCTGACTCCAGAACCCATGCTGTTAACCACTATGCAGTGCTGCCTTTCCAGTGCTGCTGGAAAAATTACGATTCATTTTTCATAAAATCAGAAACCCACCACCAAATGACTTAACTTTCAGAGCCTAACTTAAAGCTGGATACAGCAGATCAAGGATTAGAAAAAGGAAGCAAAACAACAATAAATACAGCCTGATATTAAGAAAGGAGCCAAGCAAGAAGTAAAAGGATTGTAACAAGTATGCACAGGAAAGAAATTTAGGAAAAGAAAATTTTAAGGCAAATAATACCACATCACATTGGGTCTTCATTATCCATGAAGACAATTCTCTTTCATAGGAAAATAGGAAGACACAAATTCAGTCATTCACTGGCTAAGTATTTTAGAGTGCCAAGAACCATCGCCGAAACTTAGAAATATAAGCAAAGAAGCTAGATATGGCGCCTGCCCTCTTGTAGAAACCATCATTTGTGATTAAAGGGGTCTATTTTTAGTGGGGTTAAGTGACCCTCAATACCTTTGCCAAAAAAAAAGAGAAAAATCAGAATGGCAGAAATCTCCAAAGAGGAGGAGTACAATTATTGAAGTTGCAATAGAACTTTTGTGTTTGCTAATTACTTAAAGGGAGGGTTCAGGAGAGTGAAGAAGGGAACACTAAATATTAAACTGAATGGATTCTTACTAGTTGCTTGTCAACTAAAATGACCACCTGTATTAGGGTGCTGCTGTCTCCCAGGTTTGTCAGAGCCACGAACATCAGCAGAGACTGAGGGTATCCAGACGCAGAGGGGAAAGGAAAAGAGACTAACAAGCATAGTTATAATAAAGAAAAGATTATCTCAGAAGGCATGTACTGGTCAAGGTAAATTTGGTTAATAATGGAAAATATACATACCAATGTAAGAGAACATATGGCAAAAAACTTGAGAATGATATGAAGTATGAAGTAATACACTTGTGAATATTATATATTTTGATTGATTTATAATCAAAATATATGGATCTCTACATGAATATTGACCAAAAGAAGAAAATATCTTGAAGGAGAGAATATCATATCCTCACATCTGACGCAGCTCTATTGTAGAGATAGCCATTGTGTCAGTTAAGTTCTCTATTTTTCCCTTAAAATCTCAAATCCCGATCCAGGCATAGCCCCTGCTTTCGGTAATGTTGGTCACCCCTGCACACCTAGCATTGCCTGCTGGCTGGTGACAGTATCTCCTTGATGAGGAGTCCGGGGCCAGTCCCAGGCAGCTCTCCTTTCAGCCTGACAGCTGCATATCCCAGGTGGTCTGACATTTGAGATGGAGGCTGTGGATAAGATTGAAGGTGTTTTAGGAAAGAAGTAGGCTGTGAATAACACCAAGACTTCATCCAGATGGAATCACTCATGAGACAACCTGAGATAGTCTATTACTGCCCATATGTCTTCTAGGTCTCCGAAGGCCAGGCTCCATTGATTTATTAGAAACCCACTATTTATGCTTTTGGCTCATCTCAAAACAGACTACAGTAAAGGATTTATCAGAGACGCTGCTGTTTCTGGCAGCTGTTGGAATTTTATAAGTTCTCTAAATAAAACAGCCTCCATAAATATCCTAGTAAACATCAGACAATAAAGTAAATATTTGGGGGTGAGATTCAGTTTATTTCCTTTTAATACACACCACCTTTTTACAAGTTTCCTTCTGAGTGCAGCCCCATGGCAAAACCTTTTACAGAACGTACCTATTTTAGGTAAATAAATAAATATGTGACTCCAAAGAAGTCAAAATTACTAGATACAGCTATGCTCACAGTATTGCTTAAACACTATTTTTCCCTTGCAGATAAGCCTTGGAAGAATTATTTCATCATTTTACCAGCACAAACAGTTGTTACTAGTGTATCTTATTTATAGATGGTTCTTTGAGGAACTATAGCAATATAGCAAAATATCAGTTATTTCATCACACTGGTGAATTTAATGAACCTGAAGGTGTGTGTTATTTTAGCACTTGCTGTAGCTCCTGTGAAAACCCAGTGGTGCTAAAATCTGTAAACCTGTCATTGCTTAAGTAATAACCTTGTTAAAAGCATCTTCATTTAACTTACTTTAGCTTCTGCAGGATGTAGGTTTTATTTTATCAGTGCAGAGAGTAGGTGTTTCAAACCCAAACCACTTATTGGAAATATAATTAATTGTAGTTCATTAATTTATTCACAGTGTTATTGCTTTTATTCTAACACTTAGGTTAAATTAAATATTGTCTGGAATCTAGTACCCCTTTTCAATATTTTACAAACTCTTAATTTATATTGAAGTTCTGTGGTTACAAGAATAAATTTTACTCTGCACCAATGAAAATGTTCATTTTAATTTTTAATACTCCTTTATGTGAGGCACAATGACTCTTCCTCCCCTATACACACTGTAGATTGAAAAAAAAGCACATTTTTGTTAATCTGCTTGGAATGGATTTGAGTTTATTCTTGCCTTTTAAAATGTGGAGAAAATTGGATATTGATGGTAGGTGTTCAGAATTATCAGTTGATTTCTGCAAGAACACATCTACAATTATTGAAATGCTGGCAATAAAAGTGGGAACTCCCTCCTATTTAGAATTATTTATGAAAAGAGAGGAAGGAAGGGAGAGACAGAGAGTGTGGATGGAAGAGGACAAAAACTGTAATTTGTATAATTATAGTCTCAAAACAAAAACAAACTTTCTATAATTACCTAGATAGGCCAACAGCAAGGTGTATGGTAAAAGCTATATGTTATCAGCCACTTTGAAATCCTTGGCTGATTGCAATAATGCAGTCAGTAAATACTGACACATGTTCCGTTCGTTCTATGACCACATCTAGAAGAACGTTATAAAAGGTGTCGGTGGCCAACCACTGTTTCATTGCCGAGTGACATTAGTTAAACAGCTACTAGCCTGATAGGTAGATTAAGATTTATATCAAATTTTCTTTCCCCAAAAGGTATCAAGAAAAATGCAGGATAGAAATAGTATAATAGGCCCACTTGGTAATAAATTGAATCTGTCAAGGTGGTTTTGTTTCTGAATCCATTATTTTTAATAAACTTAAAAAAAAATTTTTTTATAATAATCAAGATACCTTTGTAAAATCCCTCCAAATTGTAATCCTGATATTATTTTTTTCTACTCCTCTAATTATAAATGTTGATTTTAAATTTGGGGCTAGAGAGAGTGAGGAGAGGAAACACATCAAGAACTAAGACAATTTCTTGGGTTATTTTCAACATGTAAAATTATAACTTTAAACATTGTTTTCTGTTTAATGCTTTTTGTCTTTTAGATGAAGGTTCTTAGAATTATTAACATTTAGATTGGTTGAAGTGTGGGTCATTCAAATAATAGTATATTTAAATACGCAGTGAAAAAGGTTTGAAAATTGCATATATACTTTTGCTGTTATTGTTAATCTCTTTTTGTAACATACCTATTACTAAAAACTTTCTTTAGTAATTCAGTTAATGTTTATATGCCTTGAATAAATGTCATTTTTAATCAGAATATTAAGCAACCATGTTAATTTTTGTTTTGTCTGACAGTTAGTATAGTTTCTAAATAATACCCAGACAAGAGATTACACAATTGTATCTTTCAATAATATACACTTTAAATGTACATGAAAGTTAGAAAATTTTAATAAAATTCACACTTATATCAAGGATTTTTTTAAATTAAATCTATTGGTTGTTGGTATCTGTGAACTCTTAAGAATAAACACCTGCAGTGTTTTATTATGTAAAAAGGTGGTTTAATTGCATCATATTTATCACAGACAAATCAAGCTCTATTCAGAAGATAATAATGACACGGTAATTGGATCAGTAATTGGTTCAGGATGATTCAATATTGTACTAATAATCATAAATACCACTGTCTTCTGCTTTGATTCAGGGCTGACATGCTAATATAGATTGGATTTAGAGCACTAAATATTAGTGAACTGGATCTAGTATTAATGTCTAGATCCTTGGTTTGGCTATGCCAGCCAGAAACAGGTATAAAACATATACACCACTTGAAAACATATTTTAAATTACAATATGAATTCAGTCAATGTACTTTATTGGCTTTCCTTAACTATTAATTTCTGAAACCAACATCTTCAATATATGGAGGCGGAAGGGAGTAGATATAAAGGCATTTCCTTATTTTTCTTGTAAAAACGATCATTTTGGATGACTAATGCAGTTTCCACATTTGATCGAACAAGTTACCATGGATGATGTGACATGATGACCTGGTGGGCAAAATTATTCATGTGCCAGTTATGTAATGAAGGATATGAAAATCATTCCCATTACACACTGTGTTCAGCAGACACTTGGCGGTTAAACAGGACTATTTCTTAGCCAGTGTGGTGGCAGCCTTTCACTGAGAGCCAAAGGAGAGGGAGGCTCATTATGTAGGAAACAATGATCCTTATTCACTCAACATGGAAACTTGCCTTACAAGTGCACATTGGATGGCTCTGGGCTGGAACAAAAATGGCATATCCCCTGTTATCAGTGGAACAGAAACCCAGGATCAACATGCCTGGCTTGGAATGCTGCCTACTGGGGATAGAAATGGATATATTCAGGCATTTGTTTATTTATGATCATTTCTATGGATTGGAGGGGTTGGGGATGTGCTTACTGTCTACCCCTGCTGATCTAGGTCTCTTTTGTGGGAAAAGGAGAGAGGGGCAGCTCACAGGTGCCAATAAAGGATGTAACTATGCAATTTTAACTCTGAAGTTATAAGACTGTGCTGGAGACAACTGATTAGATGTGTAATGTTTACCTGGCAATGGAATAATTCTTTTTCTATTATTTTAACTAAACATAGGATGATGGCATGTACAAAATCTATGTATAGGACCAAAAGAATGTCATAGGGTATGGAACCATTGCTTCCTGGTGAAGAACCCAAACGTAATAATAACACATTTCCTAAGAATAATAGAGAGGTTGATGAGACCAATGGATCTATAGAGGATTTGGATTACCCTGTTACCTCTCTTGCTTTTGGCTTTTTGTTATTTACAAATTGGGAATTTGAAATGGAATTTACTCTCCAAAGGTCACTATAAAGAAAATGAATATAAAGCTTATCAAATCTATTATTTATACAAATGCTCCAGGATGAGTATTGAGATTCTTTCCCATCATTTATCTCTGTTCTAATTATTTAAAATAATCTTTGAAGGTAGGCATAGAGTGGCGTGATTAATTTCTCATTGCCAAAGTCAGGCAGGAAACACAAGTAGATGAACCATGTGTTGGAAAAAAAAAATGCCAGAAAGTACTACATCAGTGTCCTTTAAGAGTTTTTGATTAACCCAATGATTCCACTCAAGGGAGCAGGCTTCAACCTGTACTGGTGTTCTCAAATCTTCCCTCCTCATGCAAGGTATGGAAGACACAATTTTCTCAGCATACACTCAGTTGAATCTTTTCTAATGGCATCCATGTTGGCGCTATTTTCTAGGTAGGCATGGAGGGATGTCTTCATCATTCGCAGGAGTCTGGGTTTACTGCCAAAGGCAATGATCCAATTCCACAGGCGAGGGAAATAGATAATTTCAGTTCCCAAATCAGCATTGCATCCAGTAACACCTGAGCAATGAAAATCCTGTGGCGTCTATAGTCAAGAGCCAGGAAATTCCATGTGTTGATGGAATCAAGTTCTCTCCTAGGTGGAGTGACTGTTTATTGTTTAGTATCCATGAAAGGAAATCTGCAGTCAAATAGCAGCCAGACGTCACACATTCCCCATGTATCTACGCCTCAGTGGCTCCAGTGCTGAACCAACTGCTCAGGAGTTACAGGATAACTAATTTACTTGGTCTTATTTCTCCCTGAAACTCTACGTGTAGTTGTGGTTCACTGGTTTAGTGACGTGAATGAAGGGAATTCACTGCACTTCAAATCTCTCATTACACCTTAATTAGGACACCAGCTAGAAATATCAATGTTTTAACAACTGTAGCAGACAAGGTTTCTTTTCCTTCTTTAATCACATATTGTAAAGCAGATTGAAGTACTTTATCAATGTTTTCTTCTTTTGTTTTTTTTCTAGTGAGAATCCAAGGCTAAGTATACTAACATAAAAACTAAGGCTATGATCTTTCCATTTTAATCCTCAGCTCAGTCAGCAACAGAGTGATAAATGATAACAGTAATCACAGAAAATACATTATTAAGGAGTAAAAATGCATAACTATTAAGTTTTTGTCGTGTTGAATTTTGTTTTTTGTGTTTTTTTCTTAACAGAAATTTTGCCACTGAGGCAAATTATACTTTTATTTTTTGGTTGTTACTTAGTAAATTTCCAAGTAATTAAAATCTTTTTTCATCATCATTTTGACTTTAGAAACCTGTTTTGGGACCACCAACTACCAGTGTCCTTAACTCGGAGCACCTGAGTAACCTCTCCTGTGAGGTGCAGTTCTGTTGTAGAAAACATCTGAATGCTTGTAACATCTGGATCATAAATAATAAAAAGGTAGTTTTTAGGTGTCAGCATAACAGTCTATAGCAAAGGAGGGAGAACATTTTACTTAGTATTTATAATTATTTAAATATTTACCTTCCCCCAAAACAAGGTTACAATAAATTTCCAATTAACAACAAGATAAAATAAATATAACTTTAAAAATACGCCTTTAAATCAAAGAAAGAAGACAAACAATACTAAAATTTAATCTGTCCTTTGGGGCAGGAGACAGCTTACAGGTTCTTGTCAGCCAGCTAAATGACAGTCAGAAAAGATCATGTGACTGGGGTCTAAAAACTAATTAATCTCCATAAAGCTGTAAGTGAGGTAGGTAAGATGACTTGAAATCTGATTACATTATTGCATTTAAGGGGAGAAAATGCAGCATGTATTTTTCATGTTGATTTTAACCACCTGAGCCCTTAATGATGTTTTGTACCTTGGAAGAAAAATAATATTTCATCCATATTTTAAAAAGAACTACAAAGATACTACTGTCAGTATATGATTTACGTATTTGCCGTAAATAATATGAAAATGAATCATGTAGGATGCCTCTGTAAAGTTTTCAAAGAATAAGTAATTCTTTGAAAGGTAGATTCACTGTGAAAAGGAAGCCATAAATCGTAAGACTAAAAGAAATTTACAAAGATATTTAAAGGAAATAATAATTTTACTATTCCCAGCCCTACTTCCATAAAAAGCAAATGATTAGGTAGTATATTTTGGCTATTGGACATTTATGTGCTACATTGTTATGAGTTCTAAAGTTTAAGTCCTATTCAAAATAATTCTGAAAATTGATGAAAATATCACATTCTCTACCACTTCCATTATTCTAGTCATACACAACATATGTAAATACTTTGAATGTTAGAAGGAGTCATTCAGAATCCCATGGAACCTTCTTGTATGCTTCACAGCTAATTCTTTTTTTGATTGCTTTAACAGTTACGTAAAAGAGACTTCTAAGCAATGGTTCTTTAAATGTGTTCTCCTTTTATCTGCAGCAGAAGAACAAGGATTATAGAATAATAATTTGAAACATTATGTCTGGAATGCTGTGAAAATAATCCTCATTAGATTGGAATGAGCCCTGAAGAGAGAGAGAGAGAGAGAGAGAGAGAGAGAGAGAGAGAGAGAGAGAGAGAATGTGTGTGTGTGTGTGTGTGTGTGTGTGTGTGTGTGTGTGTGTGTCTGTGTCTTGGGGGGAGGGGAAAGTTATGTGTATTTCAGAAAGAAAAAGAGAGAGACAGACTTGGAGTTTTATTAATAAACACTATCAATCATAGATTATGTAAATTATATATCTGCAAAAATTTTGTTTAAAAAATTGGAAGCACTATATTTGAGTTAAAATACAGTCAAGGAATTTATTGCTACCAGGTAATCCATTGTATACTGAACACAGAAAGAAGGTGACAGGCAGAATACATTCTCTAGTTTACTTTATTAAAATTAAAATTGTAATTTTTTCATAATAATATTAATGAATGTGTGAGCAGACTGAATCACAAAAATAGAGTACCTCTCATTGAGAATCTGAAAGCATTTTACAAATGAAGGGCTTTTTCTACTCTATTTTACATGAACAAAGTTTTTGTGAGTTAAAGTACATTCAGTATTTTAGGGAAAAGTTATCATTGTTCATCTTGGCAAAAATATGCTAGTCAAGTTTTTCCCAGTATGCAAACTTTAGAGGTGTCATAAAGGAGAGGTTTGGTTTAAGATTCAGAAGGCAAGAAATATCTTTTGTTCTTCGTTTTTCTTTTCTCTAATCATCTTAAGATGAGCATGCATGTAGTATACGGATAGATACACACCCAAAGATATATTTGTGTGACAGGAGGGCAGCTAGAATACTCTAGAGTTGTCTGAACCAGGCAGAGTGATGGAAAAGCCACAGGAAGGAAAGGAGAGCTTCAGGAAGGAGAGCTGCTCCCTCTTTTCTGACCTCTGCCTTCACATCCATCTAATCGCCTCTGTATCCCTTCCTGTTATCCACTATCTTTCCACTTTGCCCTTTGGGATACAGAGTATGGAAAACATTTTCCCCGACCTGAATAGGCATTTATAAGCAGCTACTTCCTGAGTTCAGTGAATATTTTTAGACCTTAAAAAACATTGTACTTCCTATGAATGATGATATTAGTTAAAATATTATTACTATTATTTTGGATTAAGTTATCACTGCTTAAATATCCCTGGTTTATATTTCCAATCACTGAAAATTTGAAACCTTAAGAGAATTCTTGCTAATGGGTAACTAGTCAATATCCATGGTTAAAACTGAAAGGAGGTCAAAATGGAAACTACGGCACTGTGGAGAATTCTAAAACTTTATGTTAAGAATTTCTAAAATGACCTATATGCAAAATAATTTACAGGAGTATCACTTGAAATTATTTTAAAGAATGTTTAGTGGGAGACCAGGGTATACCTGAGGTACAACACCCTTCTGTTGAACTCTAAATTCTAAGCAGAATTTTGTTCTATTGTGTAATGATGCACAAAGGCCAGACCATTCCCACCAACTGTACTACAGAAAAATCTTCTGAGCCTATACACCATCAATTCACTTTCCTTACATAATCGAATAGACAAAGCTTGCCACTCAAGATCAAGGAAAACAGGGATGGAAGAGAAAAGATTGAGATTGAGTATTCAAAGAAAAAGCTAATATAATTCTCTGTGCTGGTATCTTTCTCCCTCCTTGTTTGTTTACTCTTAATATTACAGAATTGATAAGCAGTTTAAAAAATTCTGAGATCCAAAAATGTGTCAACATTACAACACGTTGAATTTTTTATCTGCTTTAAAGTGTGCCCTCAAAAGCTTGCTTTTTTGAAGCAGTCATTTGCATAAATGGCTTAAATAGCCAACGCTTCTGCAGTGGTGAACCAAATTTTATTGGGGTTGTGGAATTAGGTTTCTTCTCTTTCTTTTCTTTTTTCACTTTCTTTCTGCCTGACAAGGTATTTGCTAGCATATGTGAAATTCGGATTTACATTGAGATCTACTTTGACAATTGAGGGACAGATTTACGAAGCACCAAGACTTCTAATTGGTAGTTTGATTTGAGTGTCTGTGTGCCTGTGTTTGTTTTTTTATGTACTTATGTACCTATTTCTACATTCATTCATCCACTTACTTATGGACAGAACATTAGATAAAAATCCACTTTCATGAGAAAGATAGTAGGCAAATTCTTGTTTAACATAAAAGCCACTTCAACTATTAATTAATTATGATTACAGAAAATCCCCATTGTGACAGAATATCATTTAACTTCTAAAAACTAGAAGCAGTGACAGCACACATTTTTATAAAACTCTACCATGTAATAATTTTGTGTAAAGAAAGATTGTCCAAACTGATCTTTGAAAGGAGCTTAAATTACCAATCAAATATACATAACCCATTTCATTTGTTAAGGTCTTGATTTTCTATATTATTTTGGCTTTGTTTTAACAAATATGCTTGGCCATAATGAAAATAAACCTGCTGAAGTCTCCGAGGTCTGAGACAAGCTATAACACATTTCTGCACCACGGGGTGGGCTCCTGGGATGCCTACTGAGAAAATGCCTGCCCACTGAGCATGCCCAGACTATTAAAATGAATTGACATGTTAATGCTGACAGGAAAAGAGCACAAGAGAGCTTGCTAAATTACTGCTCAGTCAGGCACTAGGAATTCCTGAGTGGCTAACTCCTGAGCAAAACCCACAGCAAGCACAACAACATCAACAAAACTTTATTGTCAAATGCACCAAAACAAACACTAACAGGGCTGTCATGTTAGTAATCCACCTGCCCATAAATCATATGGATTTTAATCATACCTGCCACCTTAGCCGCTTATCCCCAGAGAAATTGTTTTCTTTTTGCTCCCTCCTTCACTCGCTTTCAATTATCTGGAAGCTGGTTCACGTGTTTATTTATTTATCTAAAGTTCACATACAGTATGCATGCACAAATTTTCTCCAGGGGTTTGGACCAGGCAGATCATAGGAGGATGCAGTGGAGCGTAGCAGCTAACAGCTCAGATGAATGTACTCAGTCTCAAAAACCTGCTTTGGACCATGGTGACAAGGAAAGGGGAGGACAGAAAGTAATTAGTGTGTGTACAATGATTGATTATGGCTTAATATTCAGGCATTTCACCTTTAGACCACTATAGGTAGACCTAAAGAATGATGAAACAGGAAGTCCTCGTGGTTTTTGAGAAGCAAGGAAGAAAAATCTGCTTCTCCACATTTAAGTCATTTGCTTTCGCTTCTGCAGAGGTGGAATAAAGTTTATTCACTTTTAAACACGTATGTTTGATCAGTCTATTCACTGAATCTAAGAATTGTTTAAAATCTCAAATATTAAGATGAGCATAAGAAGTGACTTCTAGCCTTGGGCAGGCAGACAGGAGATGAAAGGAAGCTGCACATTTCAGATGAAATTATTAGTTTTAATAGTCTCACCATTGTGTTGTCTTACTCCCAGGAACAACTTCAGAAAATAATACCAATTTGGCTACTCAAGGAATAAGTAGTGAACTGCTCATGACCCTTTCTCAGCTCCAGGAGGTGAAAGGGGAGAACAGATGCATTGTGGAGTCCATATCCTTTAGACATAAAAATCATTTTCATGAGACCACATTGGCCCCAAAATAGATATGTTAGATATGGCAAATTCAGGAGAAAGAAAACTTTCACTTTATCTGTCTGATTCAAGCGTTTTTGATACTGTGGTGTGTGTGACTGTGTGTGTGTGTAAGTCATGATGGCTTTTTATGCACATTCTGATCTATACTTGCCAAACTGTGTATTAGCTCCATCTCTAGATAGAATCTGTTTAGAACACCCATAGAAATTAAAAGGATCACATGGAGTTTGACATTTTGCAAAATGAAAGAATAATGGATGTATTATATTGTGTGTTTTTTCCTTTTAGTAAAAATGTCTGACCCTTGGGAAGCTTGGCTAGAAGTTTAGAAGTCTGAATCATTTTTCTTCCTTTTTATGCTCAAAATATATAAGATTTAATTTCTTCAGCTTCATATTTTCCTTGATATTTCAGTAAATTTGAGATATCCTTCTTGTTCATAAATCATGAACTAAGTAATTGAAGTTCACCCTAAAATAATTTGGTGTCTTTTGACTTTGCATCTTATATCCAAATGCCCAGATAAACAAATCTCCCTGCTGTATTAACTTCTATGTCTGTCTTCTTATAACTGTGACCAAGGACATGCCACAGAACATAAGAAATATTTGACCTTTAACCTCAAGTTTGAAAGAATAAATAATCCATCTCATATCGGATGTAAAATTCTAGTCTTCCAAAATGCCAGATTATTTATATAAAATAGACACAGGTAAATATTTTTGGGTAGAAGCTAAATCATCAAGTTACATTTCATATTTTACCATTATATGTTTATATTTTACAGATTGTGGTCATGGTTTTTTGTTTTCTATGATCTTCCCTAAAAATTATATTCACTAATCTATTCAACAGTTACTTATTGAGCACCTGATATGTGTCAGGTAGTTGCCAGATCACAGTGTCTTAGGTAAAATACTCCTTGTTTGACAAATTTAATTTAGACAGATCAATCTATATCTATTTATCTATCTATCTATCTATCCATCTCATTTCAAAAATATCAACTTTAAAGTCCAAAATTAAACTGAACATGGTTTAGATGAATTAAGGTAACAAAAATCCATCAATAACTTTTCATGCACCAATAAAAAAATGGCCAAAAAAGATTTTGATTACCCAAGTCTGTATTGCTCTATCTGCATCACATGGGTGAGAAGAGAAGGGAGCCCAGGGCAGAACAGAGAGCATCACAGAATTGCAGGAAATTCCCAGAAAGGCTGAGAAGGAAGAGTCAGAGAGATTGAAGGAGCTGGGGAGAATGTGAAATGGGAAGAAAATATTTCAAGAAAGAGAATCCAATGCTGTCAAAATGTCAAACAACATAAGGACTGAAAAGGGTTTTCTGGTTTAGTAAGAAGATGTCGTTGATCTGCA